>NW_026947751.1:0-220000 GCF_034190915.1 Cavia porcellus | reverse complement strand
TTTTCCCACTCCTACTAGTGAATGTAATGTAACACACACCCATACAATGCGCACCACCCGTGTGTTTTTCTCACTCCTACTAGTGAATGTAATGTAACACACACCCATACAATGCGCACCACACCGTGATGTTTTTCTCACTCCTACTAGTGAATGTAATGTAACACACACCCATACAATGCGCACCACCCCGTGATGTTTTTCTCACTCCTACTAGTGAATGTAATGTAACACACACCCATACAATGCGCACCACCCCGTGATGTTTTTCTCACTCCTACTAGTGAATGTAATGTAACACACACCCATACAATGCGCACCACCCCGTGATGTTTTTCTCACTCCTTCTAGTGAATGTAATGTAACACACACCCATACAATGCGCACCACCCCGTGATGTTTTTCTCACTCCTACTAGTGAATGTAATGTAACACACACCCATACAATGCGCACCACCCCGTGATGTTTTTCGAACTCCTACTAGTGAATGTAATGTAACACACACCCATACAATGCGCACCACCCCGTGATGTTTTTCTCACTCCTACTAGTGAATGTAATGTAACACACACCCATACAATGCGCACCACCCCGTGATGTTTTTCTCACTCCTACTAGTGAATGTAATGTAACACACACCCATACTATGCGCACCACCCCGTGATGTTTTTCTCACTCCTACTAGTGAATGTAATGTAACACACACCCATACAATGCGCACCACCCCGTGATGTTTTTCTCACTCCTACTAGTGAATGTAATGTAACACACACCCATAAATGCGCACCACCCCGTGATGTTTTTCTCACTCCTACTAGTGAATGTAATGTAACACACACCCATACAATGCGCACCACACCGTAATGTTTTTCTCACTCCTACTAGTGAATGTAATGTAACACACACCCATACAATGCGCACCACCCCGTGATGTTTTTCTCACTCCTACTAGTGAATGTGATGTAACACACACCCATACTATGCGCACCACCCCGTGATGTTTTTCTCACTCCTACTAGTGAATGTAATGTAACACACACCCATACAATGCACACCACCCCGTGATGTTTTTCTCACTCCTACTAGTGAATGTAATGTAACACACACCCATACAATGCGCACCACCCCGTGATGATTTTCTCACTCCTACTAGTGAATCTAATGTAACAAACACCCATACAATGCGCACCACCCCGTGATGTTTTTCTCACTCCTACTAGTGAATCTAATGTAACACACACCCATACAATGCGCACCACCCCGTGATGTTTTTCTCACTCCTACTAGTGAATCTAATGTAACAAATACCCATACAATGCGCACCACCCCGTGATGTTTTTCTCACTCCTACTAGTGAATCTAATGTAACACACACCCATACAATGCGCACCACCCCGTGATGTTTTTCTCACTCCTACTAGTGAATGTTATGTAACACACACCCATACAATAGGCACCACCCCGTGATGTTTTTCTCACTCCTACTAGTGAATGTAATGTAGCACACACCCATACAATGCGCACCACCCCGTGATGTTTTTCTCACTCCTACTAGTGAATGTAATGTAACACACACCCATACAATGCGCACCACCCCGTGATGTTTTTCTCACTCCTACTAGTGAATGTAATGTAACACACACCCATACAATGCGCACCACCCCGTGATGTTTTTCTCACTCCTACTAGTGAATGTAATGTAACACACACCCATACAATGCGCACCACCCCGTGATGTTTTTCTCACTCCTACTAGTGAATGTAATGTAACACACACCCATAAAATGCGCACCACCCCGTGATGTTTTTCTCACTCCTACTAGTGAATCTAATGTAACAAACACCCATACAATGCGCACCACCCCGTGATGTTTTTCTCACTGCTACTAGTGAATGTAATGTAACACACACCCATACAATGCGCACCACCCCGTGAAGTTTTTCTCACTCCTACTAGTGAATGTAATGTAACACACACCCATACAATGCGTACCACCCCTTGATGGTTTTCTCACTCCTACTAGTGAATGTATTGTAACACACACCCATACAATGCGCACCACCCCGTGATGTTTTTCTCACTCCTACTAGTGAATGTAATGTAACACACACCCATACAATGCGCACCACCCCGTGATGTTTTTCTCACTCCTACTAGTGAATGTAATGTAACACACACCCATACAATGCGCACCACACCGTGATGTTTTTCTCACTCCTACTAGTGAATGTAATGTAACACACACCCATACAATGCGCACCACACCGTGATGTTTTTCTCACTCCTACTAGTGAATCTAATGTAACACACCAATACAATGCGCACCACCCCGTGATGTTTTTCTCACTCCTACTAGTGAATGTAATGTAACACACACCCATACAATGCGCACCACACCGTGATGTTTTTCTCACTCCTACTAGTGAATGTAATGTAACACACACCCATACAATGCGCACCACACCGTGATGTTTTTCTCACTCCTACTAGTGAATCTAATGTAACACACCAATACAATGCGCACCACCCCGTGATGTTTTTCTCACTCCTACTAGTGAATGTAATGTAACACACACCCATACAATGCGCACCACCCCGTGATGATTTTCTCACTCCTACGAGTGAATCTAATGTAACACACACCCATACAATGCGCACCACCCCGTGATGTTTTTCTCACTCCTACTAGTGAATGTAATGTAACACACACCCATACAATGCGCACCACCCCGTGATGTTTTTCTCACTCCTACTAGTGAATGTAATGTAACACACACCCATACAATGCGCACCACCCCGTGATGTTTTTCTCACTCCTACTAGTGAATGTAATGTAACACACACCCATACAATGCGCACCACCCCGTGATGTTTTTCTCACTCCTACTAGTGAATGTAATGTAACACACACCCATACAATGCGCACCACCCCGTGATGTTTTTCTCACTCCTACTAGTGAATGTAATGTAACAAACACCCATACAATGCGCACCACCCCGTGATGTTTTTCTCACTCCTACTAGTGAATGTAATGTAACACACACCCATACTATGCGCACCACCCCGTGATGTTTTTCTCACTCCTACTAGTGAATGTAATGTAACACACACCCATACAATGCGCACCACCCCGTGATGTTTTTCTCACTCCTACTAGTGAATGTAATGTAACACACACCCATACAATGCGCACCACCCCGTGATGATTTTCTCACTCCTACTAGTGAATCTAATGTAACAAACACCCATACAATGCGCACCACCCCGTGATGTTTTTCTCACTCCTACTAGTGAATCTAATGTAACACACACCCATACAATGCGCACCACCCCGTGATGTTTTTCTCACTCCTACTAGTGAATCTAATGTAACAAATACCCATACAATGCGCACCACCCCGTGATGTTTTTCTCACTCCTACTAGTGAATCTAATGTAACACACACCCATACAATGCGCACCACCCCGTGATGTTTTTCTCACTCCTACTAGTGAATGTTATGTAACACACACCCATACAATAGGCACCACCCCGTGATGTTTTTCTCACTCCTACTAGTGAATGTAATGTAGCACACACCCATACAATGCGCACCACCCCGTGATGTTTTTCTCACTCCTACTAGTGAATGTAATGTAACACACACCCATACAATGCGCACCACCCCGTGATGTTTTTCTCACTCCTACTAGTGAATGTAATGTAACACACACCCATACAATGCGCACCACCCCGTGATGTTTTTCTCACTCCTACTAGTGAATGTAATGTAACACACACCCATACAATGCGCACCACCCCGTGATGTTTTTCTCACTCCTACTAGTGAATGTAATGTAACACACACCCATACAATGCGCACCACCCCGTGATGTTTTTCTCACTCCTACTAGTGAATCTAATGTAACAAACACCCATACAATGCGCACCACCCCGTGATGTTTTTCTCACTCCTACTAGTGAATGTAATGTAACACACACCCATACAATGCGCACCACCCCGTGAAGTTTTTCTCACTCCTACTAGTGAATGTAATGTAACACACACCCATACAATGCGCACCACCCCGTGATGGTTTTCTCACTCCTACTAGTGAATGTATTGTAACACACACCCATACAATGCGCACCACCCCGTGATGTTTTTCTCACTCCTACTAGTGAATGTAATGTAACACACACCCATACAATGCGCACCACCCCGTGATGTTTTTCTCACTCCTACTAGTGAATGTAATGTAACACACACCCATACAATGCGCACCACCCCGTGATGTTTTTCTCACTCCTACTAGTGAATGTAATGTAACACACACCCATACAATGCGCACCACCCCGTGATGTTTTTCTCACTCCTACTAGTGAATGTAATGTAACACACACCCATACAATGCGCACCACCCCGTGATGTTTTTCTAACTCCTTCTAGTGAATGTAATGTAACACACACCCATACAATGCGCACCACCCCGTGATGTTTTTCTAACTCCTTCTAGTGAATGTAATGTAACACACACCCATACAATGCGCACCACCCCGTGATGTTTTTCTCACTCCTACTAGTGAATGTAATGTAACACACACCCATACAATGCACACCACCCCGTGATGTTTTTCGAACTCCTACTAGTGAATGTAATGTAACACACACCCATACAATGCGCACCACCCCGTGATGTTTTTCTCACTCCCACTAGTGAATCTAATGTAACACACACCCATACAATGCGCACCACCCCGTGATGTTTTTTCACTGCTACTAGTGACTGTAATGTAACACACCCATACAATGCGAACAACCCCGTGATGTTTTTCTCACTCCTACTAGTGAATGTAATGTAACACACACCCATACAATGCGCACCACCCCGTGATGTTTTTCTATCTCCTACTAGTGAATGTAATGTAACACACACCCATACAATGCGCACCACCCCGTGATGTTTTTCTCACTCCTACTAGTGAATGTAATGTAACACACACCCATACAATGCGCACCACACCGTGATGTTTTTCTCACTCCTACTAGTGAATCTAATGTAACACACACCAATACAATGCGCACCACCCCGTGATGTTTTTCTCACTCCTACTAGTGAATGTAATGTAACACACACCCATACAATGCGCACCACCCCGTGATGATTTTCTCACTCCTACTAGTGAATCTAATGTAACACACACCCATACAATGCGCACCATCCCGTGATGTTTTTCTCACTCCTACGAGTGAATGTAATGTAACACAAACCCATACAATGCGCACCACCCCGTGATGTTTTTCGAACTCCTACTAGTGAATCTAATGTAACAAACACCCATACAATGCGCACTACCCCGTGATGTTTTTCTCACTCCTACTAGTGAATGTAATGTAACACACACCCATACAATGCGCACCACCCCGTGATGTTTTTCTCACTCCTACTAGTGAATGTAATGTAACACACACCCATACAATGCGCACCACCCCGTGATGTTTTTCTCACTCCTTCTAGTGAATGTAATGTAACACACACCCATACAATGCGCACCACCCCGTGATGTTTTTCTCACTCCTACTAGTGAATCTAATGTAACACACACCCATACAATGCGCACCACCCCGTTATGTTTTTCTCACTCCTACTAGTGAATGTAATGTAACACACACCCATACAATGCGCACCACCCCGTGATGTTTTTCTCACTCCTACTAGTGAATGTAATGTAGCACACACCCATACAATGCGCACCACCCCATGATGTTTTTCTCACTCCTACTAGTGAATGTAATGTAACACACACCCATACAATGCGCACCACCCCGTGATGTTTTTCTCACTCCTACTAGTGAATGTAATGTAACACACACCCATACAATGCGCACCACCCCGTGATGTTTTTCTCACTCCTACTAGTGAATGTAATGTAACACACACCCATACAATGCGCACCACCCCGTGATGTTTTTCTCACTCCTACTAGTGAATGTAATGTAACACACACCCATACAATGCGCACCACCCCGTGATGTTTTTCTCACTCCTACTAGTGAATCTAATGTAACAAAAACCCATACAATGCGCACCACCCCGTGATGTTTTTCTCACTCCTACTAGTGAATGTAATGTAACACACACCCATACAATGCGCACCACCCCGTGATGTTTTTCGCACTCCTACTAGTGAATGTAATGTAACACACACCCATACAATGCGCACCACCCCGTGATGTTTTTCTAACTCCTTCTAGTGAATGTAATGTAACACACACCCATACAATGCGCACCACCCCGTGATGTTTTTCTCACTCCTACTAGTGAATGTAATGTAACACACACCCATACAATGCGCACCACCCCGTGATGTTTTTCTCACTCCTACTAGTGAATGTAATGTAACACACACCCATACAATGCGCACCACCCCGTGATGTTTTTCTCACTCCTACTAGTGAATGTAATGTAACACACACCCATACAATGCGCACCACCCCGTGATGTTTTTCTCACTCCTACTAGTGAATGTAATGTAACACACACCCATACAATGCGCACCACCCCGTGATGTTTTTCTCACTCCTACTAGTGAATGTAATGTAACAAACACCCATACAATGCGCACCACCCCGTGATGTTTTTCTCACTCCTACTAGTGAATGTAATGTAACACACACCCATACTATGCGCACCACCCCGTGATGTTTTTCTCACTCCTACTAGTGAATGTAATGTAACACACACCCATACAATGCGCACCACCCCGTGATGTTTTTCTCACTCCTACTAGTGAATGTAATGTAACACACACCCATACAATGCGCACCACCCCGTGATGATTTTCTCACTCCTACTAGTGAATCTAATGTAACAAACACCCATACAATGCGCACCACCCCGTGATGTTTTTCTCACTCCTACTAGTGAATCTAATGTAACACACACCCATACAATGCGCACCACCCCGTGATGTTTTTCTCACTCCTACTAGTGAATCTAATGTAACAAATACCCATACAATGCGCACCACCCCGTGATGTTTTTCTCACTCCTACTAGTCAATGTAATGTAACACACACCCATACAATGCGCACCACCCCGTGATGTTTTTCTAACTCCTTCTAGTGAATGTAATGTAACACACACCCATACAATGCGCACCACCCCGTGATGTTTTTCTAACTCCTTCTAGTGAATGTAATGTAACACACACCCATACAATGCGCACCACCCCGTGATGTTTTTCTCACTCCTACTAGTGAATGTAATGTAACACACACCCATACAATGCACACCACCCCGTGATGTTTTTCGAACTCCTACTAGTGAATGTAATGTAACACACACCCATACAATGCGCACCACCCCGTGATGTTTTTCTCACTCCCACTAGTGAATCTAATGTAACACACACCCATACAATGCGCACCACCCCGTGATGTTTTTTCACTGCTACTAGTGACTGTAATGTAACACACCCATACAATGCGAACAACCCCGTGATGTTTTTCTCACTCCTACTAGTGAATGTAATGTAACACACACCCATACAATGCGCACCACCCCGTGATGTTTTTCTATCTCCTACTAGTGAATGTAATGTAACACACACCCATACAATGCGCACCACCCCGTGATGTTTTTCTCACTCCTACTAGTGAATGTAATGTAACACACACCCATACAATGCGCACCACACCGTGATGTTTTTCTCACTCCTACTAGTGAATCTAATGTAACACACACCAATACAATGCGCACCACCCCGTGATGTTTTTCTCACTCCTACTAGTGAATGTAATGTAACACACACCCATACAATGCGCACCACCCCGTGATGATTTTCTCACTCCTACTAGTGAATCTAATGTAACACACACCCATACAATGCGCACCATCCCGTGATGTTTTTCTCACTCCTACGAGTGAATGTAATGTAACACAAACCCATACAATGCGCACCACCCCGTGATGTTTTTCGAACTCCTACTAGTGAATCTAATGTAACAAACACCCATACAATGCGCACTACCCCGTGATGTTTTTCTCACTCCTACTAGTGAATGTAATGTAACACACACCCATACAATGCGCACCACCCCGTGATGTTTTTCTCACTCCTACTAGTGAATGTAATGTAACACACACCCATACAATGCGCACCACCCCGTGATGTTTTTCTCACTCCTTCTAGTGAATGTAATGTAACACACACCCATACAATGCGCACCACCCCGTGATGTTTTTCTCACTCCTACTAGTGAATCTAATGTAACACACACCCATACAATGCGCACCACCCCGTTATGTTTTTCTCACTCCTACTAGTGAATGTAATGTAACACACACCCATACAATGCGCACCACCCCGTGATGTTTTTCTCACTCCTACTAGTGAATGTAATGTAGCACACACCCATACAATGCGCACCACCCCATGATGTTTTTCTCACTCCTACTAGTGAATGTAATGTAACACACACCCATACAATGCGCACCACCCCGTGATGTTTTTCTCACTCCTACTAGTGAATGTAATGTAACACACACCCATACAATGCGCACCACCCCGTGATGTTTTTCTCACTCCTACTAGTGAATGTAATGTAACACACACCCATACAATGCGCACCACCCCGTGATGTTTTTCTCACTCCTACTAGTGAATGTAATGTAACACACACCCATACAATGCGCACCACCCCGTGATGTTTTTCTCACTCCTACTAGTGAATCTAATGTAACAAAAACCCATACAATGCGCACCACCCCGTGATGTTTTTCTCACTCCTACTAGTGAATGTAATGTAACACACACCCATACAATGCGCACCACCCCGTGATGTTTTTCGCACTCCTACTAGTGAATGTAATGTAACACACACCCATACAATGCGCACCACCCCGTGATGTTTTTCTAACTCCTTCTAGTGAATGTAATGTAACACACACCCATACAATGCGCACCACCCCGTGATGTTTTTCTCACTCCTACTAGTGAATGTAATGTAACACACACCCATACAATGCGCACCACCCCGTGATGTTTTTCTCACTCCTACTAGTGAATGTAATGTAACACACACCCATACAATGCGCACCACCCCGTGATGTTTTTCTCACTCCTACTAGTGAATGTAATGTAACACACACCCATACAATGCGCACCACCCCGTGATGTTTTTCTCACTCCTACTAGTGAATGTAATGTAACACACACCCATACAATGCGCACCACCCCGTGATGTTTTTCTCACTCCTACTAGTGAATGTAATGTAACAAACACCCATACAATGCGCACCACCCCGTGATGTTTTTCTCACTCCTACTAGTGAATGTAATGTAACACACACCCATACTATGCGCACCACCCCGTGATGTTTTTCTCACTCCTACTAGTGAATGTAATGTAACACACACCCATACAATGCGCACCACCCCGTGATGTTTTTCTCACTCCTACTAGTGAATGTAATGTAACACACACCCATACAATGCGCACCACCCCGTGATGATTTTCTCACTCCTACTAGTGAATCTAATGTAACAAACACCCATACAATGCGCACCACCCCGTGATGTTTTTCTCACTCCTACTAGTGAATCTAATGTAACACACACCCATACAATGCGCACCACCCCGTGATGTTTTTCTCACTCCTACTAGTGAATCTAATGTAACAAATACCCATACAATGCGCACCACCCCGTGATGTTTTTCTCACTCCTACTAGTCAATGTAATGTAACACACACCCATACAATGCGCACCACCCCGTGATGTTTTTCTAACTCCTACTAGTGAATGTAATGTAACACACACCCATACAATGCGCACCACCCCGTGATATTTTTCTCACTCCTACTAGTGAATGTAATGTAACACACACCCATACAATGCGCACCACACCGTGATGTTTTTCTCACTCCTACTAGTGAATCTAATGTAACAAATAACCATACAATGCGCACCACCCCGTGATGTTTTTCTCACTCCTACTAGTCAATGTAATGTAACACACACCCATACAATGCGCACCACCCCGTGATGTTTTTCTATCTCCTACTAGTGAATGTAATGTAACACACACCCATACAATGCGCACCACCCCGTGATATTTTTCTCACTCCTACTAGTGAATGTAATGTAACACACACCCATACAATGCGCACCACCCCGTGATGATTTTCTCACTCCTTCTAGTGAATCTAATGTAACAAACACCCATACAATGCGCACCACCCCGTGATGTTTTTCTCACTCCTACTAGTGAATGTAATGTAACACACACCCATACAATGCGCACCACCCCGTGATGTTTTTCTCACTCCTACTAGTGAATGTAATGTAACACACACCCATACAATGCGCACCACCCCGTGATGTTTTTCGAACTCCTACTAGTGAATGTAATGTAACACACACCCATACAATGCGCACCACCCCTTGATGTTTTTCTCACTCCTACTAATGAGTGTAATGTAACACACACCCATACAATGCGCACCACCCCGTGATGTTTTTCTCACTCCTACGAGTGAATGTAATGTAACACACACCCATACAATGCGCACCACCCCGTTATGTTTTTCTCACTCCTACTAGTGAATCTAATGTAACACACACCCATACAATGCGCACCACCCCGTGATGTTTTTCTCACTCCTACGAGTGAATGTAATGTAACACACACCCATACAATGCGCACCACCCCGTGATGTTTTTCTCACTCCCACTAGTGAATCTAATGTAACACACACCCATACAATGCGCACCACCCCGTGATGTTTTTCTCACTGCTACTACTGACTGTAATGTAACACACCCATACAATGCGAACAACCCCGTGATGTTTTTCTCACTCCTACTAGTGAATGTAATGTAACACACACCCATACAATGCGCACCACCCCGTGATGTTTTTCTCACTCCTACTAGTGAATGTAATGTAACACACACCCATACAATGCGCACCACCCCGTGATGATTTTCTCACTCCTTCTAGTGAATCTAATGTAACAAACACCCATACAATGCGCACCACCCCGTGATGTTTTTCTCACTCCTACTAGTGAATTTAATGTAACACACACCCATACAATGCGCACCACCCCGTGATGTTTTTCTCACTCCTACTAGTGAATGTAATGTAACACACACCCATACAATGCGCACCACCCCGTGATGTTTTTCTCACTCCTACTATTGAATGTAATGTAACACACACCCATACAATGCGCACCACCCCATGATGTTTTTCTCACTCCTACTAATGAGTGTAATGTAACACACACCCATACAATGCGCACCACCCCGTGATGTTTTTCTCACTCCTACTAGTGAATGTAATGTAACACACACCCATACAATGCGCACCACCCCGTGATGTTTTTCTCACTCCTACTAGTGAATCTAATGTAACACACACCCATACAATGCGCACCACCCCGTGATGTTTTTCTCACTCCTACGAGTGAATGTAATGTAACACACACCCATACAATGCGCACCACCCCGTGATGTTTTTCTCACTCCTACTAGTGAATCTAATGTAACACACACCCATACAATGCGCACCACCCCGTGATGTTTTTCTCACTGCTACTAGTGACTGTAATGTAACACACCCATACAATGCGAACAACCCCGTGATGTTTTTCTATCTCCTACTAGTGAATGTAATGTAACACACACCCATACAATGCGCACCACCCCGTGATGTTTTTCTATCTCCTACTAGTGAATGTAATGTAACACACACCCATACAATGCGCACCACCCCGTGATGTTTTTCTCACTCCTACTAGTGAATCTAATGTAACACACACCAATACAATGCGCACCACCCCGTGATGTTTTTCTCACTCCTACTAGTGAATGTAATGTAACACACACCCATACAATGCGCACCACCCCGTGATGATTTTCTCACTCCTACTAGTGAATCTAATGTAACACACACCCATACAATGCGCACCACCCCGTGATGTTTTTCGAACTCCTAGTAGTGAATGTAATGTAACACACACCCATACAATGCGCACCACCCCGTGATGTTTTTCGAACTCCTACTAGTGAATCTAATGTAACAAACACCCATACAATGCGCACTACCCCGTGATGTTTTTCTCACTCCTACTAGTGAATCTAATGTAACACACACACATACAATGCGCACCACCCCGTGATGTTTTTCTCACTCCTACTAGTGAATGTAATGTAACACACACCCATACAATGCGCACCACCCCGTGATGTTTTTCTCACTCCTTCTAGTGAATGTAATGTAACACACACCCATACAATGCGCACCACCCCGTGATGTTTTTCTCACTCCTACTAGTGAATCTAATGTAACACACACCCATACAATGCGCACCACTCCGTGATGTTTTTCTCACTCCTACTAGTGAATGTAATGTAACACACACCCATACAATGCGCACCACCCCGTGATGTTTTTCTCACTCCTACTAGTGAATGTAATGTAGCACACACCCATACAATGCGCACCACCCCGTGATGTTTTTCTCACTCCTATTAGTGAATGAAATGTAACACACACCCATACAATGCGCACCACCCCGTGATGTTTTTCTCACTCCTACTAGTGAATGTAATGTAACACACCCCATACAATGCGCACCACCCCGTGATGTTTTTCTCACTCCTACTAGTGAATGTAATGTAACACACACCCATACAATGCGCACCACCCCGTGATGTTTTTCTCACTCCTATTAGTGAATCTAATGTAACAAACACCCATACAATGCGCACCACCCCGTGATGTTTTTCTCACTCCTACTAGTGAATGTAATGTAACACACACCCATACAATGCGCACCACCCCGTGATGTTTTTCTCACTCCTACTAGTGAATGTAATGTAACACACACCCATACAATGCGCACCACCCCGTGATGGTTTTCTCACTCCTACTAGGGAATGTATTGTAACACACACCCATACAATGCGCACCACCCCGTGATGTTTTTCTCACTCCTACTAGTGAATGTAATGTAACACACACCCATACAATGCGCACCACCCCGTGATGTTTTTCTCACTCCTACTAGTGAATGTAATGTAACACACACCCATACAATGCACACTACCCCGTGATGTTTTTCTCACTCCTACTAGTGAATCTAATGTAACACACACCCATACAATGCGCACCACCCCGTGAGGTTTTTCTCACTCCTACCTGTGAATCTAATGTAACACACACCCATACAATGCGCACCACCCCGTGATGTTTTTCTCACTCCTACTAGTGAATGTAATGTAACACACACCCATACAATGCGCACCACCCCGTGATGATTTTCTCACTCCTACTAGTGAATCTAATGTAACAAACACCCATACAATGCGCACCACCCCGTGATGTTTTTCTCACTCCTACTAGTGAATCTAATGTAACACACACCCATACAATGCGCACCACCCCGTGATGTTTTTCTCACTCCTACTAGTGAATCTAATGTAACAAATACCCATACAATGCGCACCACCCCGTGATGTTTTTCTCACTCCTACTAGTCAATGTAATGTAACACACACCCATACAATGCGCACCACCCCGTGATGTTTTTCTCACTCCTACAAATGAGTGTAATGTAACACACACCCATACAATGCGCACCACCCCGTGATGTTTTTCTGACTCCTACGAGTGAATGTAATGTAACACACACCCATACAATGCGCACCACCCCGTGATGTTTTTCTCACTCCTACTAGTGAATCTAATGTAACACACACCCATACAATGCGCACCACCCCGTGATGTTTTTCTCACTCCTACGAGTGAATGTAATGTAACACACACCCATACAATGCGCACCACCCCGTGATGTTTTTCTCACTCCTACTAGTGAATCTAATGTAACACACACCGATACAATGCGCACCACCCCGTGATGTTTTTCTCACTGCTACTAGTGACTGTAATGTAACACACCCATACAATGCGAATAACCCCGTGATGTTTTTCTATCTCCTACTAGTGAATGTAATGTAACACACACCCATACAATGCGCACCACCCCGTGATGTTTTTCTCACTCCTACTAGTGAATGTAATGTAACACACACCCATACAATGCGCACCACCCCGTGATGTTTTTCTCACTCCTACTAGTGAATCTAATGTAACACACACCAATACAATGCGCACCACCCCGTGATGTTTTTCTATCTCCTACTAGTGAATGTAATGTAACACACACCCATACAATGCGCACCACCCCGTGATGATTTTCTCACTCCTACTAGTGAATCTAATGTAACACACACCCATACAATGCGCACCACCCCGTGATGTTTTTCTCACTCCTAGTAGTGAATGTAATGAAACACACACCCATACAATGCGCACCACCCCGTGATGTTTTTCGAACTCCTACTAGTGAATCTAATGTAACAAACACCCATACAATGCGCACTACCCCGTGATGTTTTTCTCACTCCTAATAGTGAATCTAATGTAACACACACCCATACAATGCGCACCACCCCGTGATGTTTTTCTCACTCCTACTAGTGAATGTAATGTAACACACACCCATACAATGCGCACCACCCCGTGATGTTTTTCTCACTCCTTCTAGTGAATGTAATGTAACACACACCCATACAATGCGCACCACCCCGTGATGTTTTTCTCACTCCTACTAGTGAATCTAATGTAACACACACCCATACAATGCGCACCACCCCGTGATGTTTTTCTCACTCCTACTAGTGAATGTAATGTAACACACACCCATACAATGCGCACCACCCCGTGATGTTTTTCTCACTCCTACTAGTGAATGTAATGTAGCACACACCCATACAATGCGCACCACCCCGTGATGTTTTTCTCACTCCTACTAGTGAAAGTAATGTAACACACACCCATACAATGCGCACCACCCCGTGATGTTTTTCTCACTCCTACTAGTGAATGTAATGTAACACACCCCCATACAATGCGCACCACCCCGTGATGTTTTTCTCACTCCTACTAGTGAATGTAATGTAACACACACCCATACAATGCGCACCACCCCGTGATGTTTTTCGCACTCCTACTAGTGAATGTAATGTAACACACACCCATACAATGCGCACCACCCCGTGATGTTTTTCTCACTCCTACTAGTGAATCTAATGTAACAAACACCCATACAATGCGCACCACCCCGTGATGTTTTTCTCACTCCTACTAGTGAATGTAATGTAACACACACCCATACAATGCGCACCACCCCGTGATGTTTTTCTCACTCCTACTAGTGAATGTAATGTAACACACACCCATACAATGCGCACCACCCCGTGATGGTTTTATCACTCCTACTAGGGAATGTATTGTAACACACACCCATACAATGCGCACCACCCCGTGATGTTTTTCTCACTCCTACTAGTGAATGTAATGTAACACACACCCATACAATGCGCACCAACCCGTGATGTTTTTCCCACTCCTACTAGTGAATGTAATGTAACACACACCCATACAATGCGCACCACCCCGTGATGTTTTTCTCACTCCTACTAGTGAATGTAATGTAACACACACCCATACAATGCGCACCACCCCGTGATGTTTTTCTCACTCCTACTAGTGAATGTAATGTAACACACACCCATACAATGCGCACCACCCCGTGATGTTTTTCTCACTCCTACTAGTGAATGTAATGTAACACACACCCATACAATGCGCACCACCCCGTGATGTTTTTCTCACTCCTACTAGTGAATGTAATGTAACACACACCCATACAATGCGCACCACCCCGTGATGTTTTTCGCACTCCTATTAGTGAATGTAATGTAACACACACCCATACAATGCGCACCACCCCGTGATGTTTTTCTCACTCCTAGTAGTGAATGTAATGTAACACACACCCATACAATGCGCACCACCCCGTGATGTTTTTCTCACTCCTACTAGTGAATGTAATGTAACACACACCCATACAATGCGCACCACCCCGTGATGGTTTTATCACTCCTACTAGGGAATGTATTGTAACACACACCCATACAATGCGCACCACCCCGTGATGTTTTTCTCACTCCTACTAGTGAATGTAATGTAACACACACCCATACAATGCGCACCAACCCGTGATGTTTTTCCCA
Source organism: Cavia porcellus (assembly GCF_034190915.1). Lineage (NCBI taxonomy): Eukaryota > Metazoa > Chordata > Mammalia > Rodentia > Caviidae > Cavia > Cavia porcellus. Next base: position 203,865 of record NW_026947751.1, on the reverse strand, counting down.
CTCCTACTAGTGAATGTAATGTAACACACACCCATACAATGCGCACCACCCCGTGATGTTTTTCTCACTCCTACTAGTGAATGTAATGTAACACACACCCATACAATGCGCACCACACCGTGATGTTTTTCTCACTCCTACTAGTGAATGTAATGTAACACACACCCATACAATGCGCACCACCCCGTCATGTTTTTCTCACTCCTACTAGTGAATCTAATGTAACACACACCCATACAATGCGCACCACCCCGTGATGTTTTTCTCACTCCTACTAGTGAATCTAATGTAACACACACCCATACAATGCGCACCAACCCGTGATGTTTTTCTCACTCCTACTAGTGAATGTAATGTAACACAGACCCATACAATGCGCACCACCCCGTGATGATTTTCTCACTCCTACTAGTGAATGTAATGTAACACACACCCATACAATGCGCACCACCCCGTGATGTTTTTCTCACTCCTACTAGTGAATGTAATGTAACACACACCCATACAATGCGCACCACCCCGTGATGTTTTTCTCACTCCTACTAGTGAATGTAATGTAACACACACCCATACAATGCGCACCACCCCGTGATGTTTTTCTCACTCCTACTAGTGAATGTAATGTAACACACACCCATACAATGCGCACCACCCCGTGATGTTTTTCGCACTCCTATTAGTGAATGTAATGTAACACACACCCATACAATGCGCACCACCCCGTGATGTTTTTCTCACTCCTAGTAGTGAATGTAATGTAACACACACCCATACAATGCGCACCACCCCGTGATGTTTTTCTCACTCCTACTAGTGAATGTAATGTAACACACACCCATACAATGCGCACCACCCCGTGATGTTTTTCTCACTCCTACGAGTGAATGTAATGTAACACACACCCATACAATGCGCACCACCCCGTGATGTTTTTCTCACTCCTACTAGTGAATCTAATGTAACACACACCCATACAATGCGCACCACCCCGTGATGTTTTTCTCACTCCTACGAGTGAATGTAATGTAACACACACCCATACAATGCGCACCACCCCGTGATGTTTTTCTCACTCCTACTAGTGAATCTAATGTAACACACACCGATACAATGCGCACCACCCCGTGATGTTTTTCTCACTGCTACTAGTGACTGTAATGTAACACACCCATACAATGCGAACAACCCCGTGATGTTTTTCTATCTCCTACTAGTGAATGTAATGTAACACACACCCATACAATGCGCACCACCCCGTGATGTTTTTCTCACTCCTACTAGTGAATGTAATGTAACACACACCCATACAATGCGCACCACCCCGTGATGTTTTTCTCACTCCTACTAGTGAATCTAATGTAACACACACCAATACAATGCGCACCACCCCGTGATGTTTTTCTATCTCCTACTAGTGAATGTAATGTAACACACACCCATACAATGCGCACCACCCCGTGATGATTTTCTCACTCCTACTAGTGAATCTAATGTAACACACACCCATACAATGCGCACCACCCCGTGATGTTTTTCTCACTCCTAGTAGTGAATGTAATGTAACACACACCCATACAATGCGCACCACCCCGTGATGTTTTTCGAACTCCTACTAGTGAATCTAATGTAACAAACACCCATACAATGCGCACTACCCCGTGATGTTTTTCTCACTCCTACTAGTGAATCTAATGTAACACACACCCATACAATGCGCACCACCCCGTGATGTTTTTCTCACTCCTACTAGTGAATGTAATGTAACACACACCCATACAATGCGCACCACCCCGTGATGTTTTTCTCACTCCTTCTAGTGAATGTAATGTAACACACACCCATACAATGCGCACCACCCCGTGATGTTTTTCTCACTCCTACTAGTGAATCTAATGTAACACACACCCATACAATGCGCACCACCCCGTGATGTTTTTCTCACTCCTACTAGTGAATGTAATGTAACACACACCCATACAATGCACACCACCCCGTGATGTTTTTCTCACTCCTACTAGTGAATGTAATGTAGCACACACCCATACAATGCGCACCACCCCGTGATGTTTTTCTCACTCCTACTAGTGAATGTAATGTAACACACACCCATACAATGCGCACCACCCCGTGATGTTTTTCTCACTCCTACTAGTGAATGTAATGTAACACACCCCATACAATGCGCACCACCCCGTGATGTTTTTCTCACTCCTACTAGTGAATGTAATGTAACACACACCCATACAATGCGCACCACCCCGTGATGTTTTTCTCACTCCTACTAGTGAATGTAATGTAACACACACCCATACAATGCGCACCACCCCGTGATGATTTTCTCACTCCTACTAGTGAATCTAATGTAACAAACACCCATACAATGCGCACCACCCCGTGATGTTTTTCTCACTCCTACTAGTGAATCCAATGTAACACACACCCATACAATGCGCACCACCCCGTGATGTTTTTCTCACTCCTACTAGTGCATCTAATGTAACAAATACCCATACAATGCGCACCACCCCGTGATGTTTTTCTCACTCCTACTAGTCAATGTAATGTAACACACACCCATACAATGCGCACCACCCCGTGATGTTTTTCTAACTCCTACTAGTGAATGTAATGTAACACACACCCATACAATGCGCACCACCCCGTGATATTTTTCTCACTCCTACTAGTGAATGTAATGTAACACACACCCATACAATGCGCACCACACCGTGATGTTTTTCTCACTCCTACTAGTGAATCTAATGTAACAAATAACCATACAATGCGCACCACCCCGTGATGTTTTTCTCACTCCTACTAGTCAATGTAATGTAACACACACCCATACAATGCGCACCACCCCGTGATGTTTTTCTAACTCCTACTAGTGAATGTAATGTAACACACACCCATACAATGCGCACCACCCCGTGATGTTTTTCTCACTCCTACTAGTGAATGTAATGTAACACACACCCATACAATGCGCACCACCCCGTGATGTTTTTCTCACTCCTACTAGTGAATGTAATGTAACACACACCCATACAATGCGCACCACCCCGTGATGTTTTTCTCACTCCTACTAGTGAATGTAATGTAACACACACCCATACAATGCGCACCACCCCGTGATGTTTTTCTCACTCCTACTAGTGAATGTAATGTAACACACACCCATACAATGCGCACCACCCCGTGATGTTTTTCTCACTCCTACTAGTGAATGTAATGTAACACACACCCATACAATGCGCACCACCCCGTGATGTTTTTCTCACTCCTACTAGTGAATGTAATGTAACAAACACCCATACAATGCGCACCACCCCGTGATGTTTTTCTCACTCCTACTAGTGAATGTAATGTAACACACACCCATACTATGCGCACCACCCCGTGATGTTTTTCTCACTCCTACTAGTGAATGTAATGTAACACACACCCATACAATGTGCACCACCCCGTGATGTTTTTCTCACTCCTACTAGTGAATGTAATGTAACAAACACCCATACAATGCGCACCACCCCGTGATGTTTTTCTCACTCCTACTAGTGAATGTAATGTAACACACACCCATACTATGCGCACCACCCCGTGATGTTTTTCTCACTCCTACTAGTGAATGTAATGTAACACACACCCATACAATGCGCACCACCCCGTGATGTTTTTCTCACTCCTACTAGTGAATGTAATGTAACACACACCCATACAATGCGCACCACCCCGTGATGATTTTCTCACTCCTACTAGTGAATCTAATGTAACAAACACCCATACAATGCGCACCACCCCGTGATGTTTTTCTCACTCCTACTAGTGAATCTAATGTAACACACACCCATACAATGCGCACCACCCCGTGATGTTTTTCTCACTCCTACTAGTGAATCTAATGTAACAAATACCCATACAATGCGTACCACCCCGTGATGTTTTTCTCACTCCTACTAGTGAATCTAATGTAACACACACCCATACAATGCGCACCACCCCGTGATGTTTTTCTCACTCCTACTAGTGAATGTTATGTAACACACACCCATACAATAGGCACCACCCCGTGATGTTTTTCTCACTCCTACTAGTGAATGTAATGTAGCACACACCCATACAATGCGCACCACCCCGTGATGTTTTTCTCACTCCTACTAGTGAATGTAATGTAACACACACCCATACAATGCGCACCACCCCGTGATGTTTTTCTCACTCCTACTAGTGAATGTAATGTAACACACACCCATACAATGCGCACCACCCCGTGATGTTTTTCTCACTCCTACTAGTGAATGTAATGTAACACACACCCATACAATGCGCACCACCCCGTGATGTTTTTCTCACTCCTACTAGTGAATGTAATGTAACACACACCCATACAATGCGCACCACCCCGTGATGTTTTTCTCACTCCTACTAGTGAATCTAATGTAACAAACACCCATACAATGCGCACCACCCCGTGATGTTTTTCTCACTCCTACTAGTGAATGTAATGTAACACACACCCATACAATGCGCACCACCCCGTGAAGTTTTTCTCACTCCTACTAGTGAATGTAATGTAACACACACCCATACAATGCGCACCACCCCGTGATGGTTTTCTCACTCCTACTAGTGAATGTATTGTAACACACACCCATACAATGCGCACCACCCCGTGATGTTTTTCTCACTCCTACTAGTGAATGTAATGTAACACACACCCATACAATGCGCACCACCCCGTGATGTTTTTCTCACTCCTACTAGTGAATGTAATGTAACACACACCCATACAATGCGCACCACACCGTGATGTTTTTCTCACTCCTACTAGTGAATGTAATGTAACACACACCCATACAATGCGCACCACCCCGTGATGTTTTTCTCACTCCTACTAGTGAATGTAATGTAACACACACCCATACAATGCGCACCACCCCGTGATGTTTTTCTAACTCCTTCTAGTGAATGTAATGTAACACACACCCATACAATGCGCACCACCCCGTGATGTTTTTCTAACTCCTTCTAGTGAATGTAATGTAACACACACCCATACAATGCGCACCACCCCGTGATGTTTTTCTCACTCCTACTAGTGAATGTAATGTAACACACACCCATACAATGCACACCACCCCGTGATGTTTTTCGAACTCCTACTAGTGAATGTAATGTAACACACACCCATACAATGCGCACCACCCCGTGATGTTTTTCTCACTCCCACTAGTGAATCTAATGTAACACACACCCATACAATGCGCACCACCCCGTGATGTTTTTTCACTGCTACTAGTGACTGTAATGTAACACACCCATACAATGCGAACAACCCCGTGATGTTTTTCTCACTCCTACTAGTGAATGTAATGTAACACACACCCATACAATGCGCACCACCCCGTGATGTTTTTCTATCTCCTACTAGTGAATGTAATGTAACACACACCCATACAATGCGCACCACCCCGTGATGTTTTTCTCACTCCTACTAGTGAATGTAATGTAACACACACCCATACAATGCGCACCACACCGTGATGTTTTTCTCACTCCTACTAGTGAATCTAATGTAACACACACCAATACAATGCGCACCACCCCGTGATGTTTTTCTCACTCCTACTAGTGAATGTAATGTAACACACACCCATACAATGCGCACCACCCCGTGATGATTTTCTCACTCCTACTAGTGAATCTAATGTAACACACACCCATACAATGCGCACCATCCCGTGATGTTTTTCTCACTCCTACGAGTGAATGTAATGTAACACAAACCCATACAATGCGCACCAACCCGTGATGTTTTTCTCACTCCTACTAGTGAATCTAATGTAACACACACCCATACAATGCGCACCACCCCGTGATGTTTTTCTCACTCCTACTAGTGAATGTAATGTAACACACACCCATACAATGCGCACCAACCCGTGATGTTTTTCCCACTCCTACTAGTGAATGTAATGTAACACACACCCATACAATGCGCACCACCCCGTGATGTTTTTCTCACTCCTACTAGTGAATGTAATGTAACACACACCCATACAATGCGCACCACACCGTGATGTTTTTCTCACTCCTACTAGTGAATGTAATGTAACACACACCCATACAATGCGCACCACCCCGTCATGTTTTTCTCACTCCTACTAGTGAATCTAATGTAACACACACCCATACAATGCGCACCACCCCGTGATGTTTTTCTCACTCCTACTAGTGAATCTAATGTAACACACACCCATACAATGCGCACCAACCCGTGATGTTTTTCTCACTCCTACTAGTGAATGTAATGTAACACAGACCCATACAATGCGCACCACCCCGTGATGATTTTCTCACTCCTACTAGTGAATGTAATGTAACACACACCCATACAATGCGCACCACCCCGTGATGTTTTTCTCACTCCTACTAGTGAATGTAATGTAACACACACCCATACAATGCGCACCACCCCGTGATGTTTTTCTCACTCCTACTAGTGAATGTAATGTAACACACACCCATACAATGCGCACCACCCCGTGATGTTTTTCTCACTCCTACTAGTGAATGTAATGTAACACACACCCATACAATGCGCACCACCCCGTGATGTTTTTCGCACTCCTATTAGTGAATGTAATGTAACACACACCCATACAATGCGCACCACCCCGTGATGTTTTTCTCACTCCTAGTAGTGAATGTAATGTAACACACACCCATACAATGCGCACCACCCCGTGATGTTTTTCTCACTCCTACTAGTGAATGTAATGTAACACATACCCATACAATGCGCACCACCCCGTGATGTTTTTCTCACTCCTACGAGTGAATGTAATGTAACACACACCCATACAATGCGCACCACCCCGTGATGTTTTTCTCACTCCTACTAGTGAATCTAATGTAACACACACCCATACAATGCGCACCACCCCGTGATGTTTTTCTCACTCCTACGAGTGAATGTAATGTAACACACACCCATACAATGCGCACCACCCCGTGATGTTTTTCTCACTCCTACTAGTGAATCTAATGTAACACACACCGATACAATGCGCACCACCCCGTGATGTTTTTCTCACTGCTACTAGTGACTGTAATGTAACACACCCATACAATGCGAACAACCCCGTGATGTTTTTCTATCTCCTACTAGTGAATGTAATGTAACACACACCCATACAATGCGCACCACCCCGTGATGTTTTTCTCACTCCTACTAGTGAATGTAATGTAACACACACCCATACAATGCGCACCACCCCGTGATGTTTTTCTCACTCCTACTAGTGAATCTAATGTAACACACACCAATACAATGCGCACCACCCCGTGATGTTTTTCTATCTCCTACTAGTGAATGTAATGTAACACACACCCATACAATGCGCACCACCCCGTGATGATTTTCTCACTCCTACTAGTGAATCTAATGTAACACACACCCATACAATGCGCACCACCCCGTGATGTTTTTCTCACTCCTAGTAGTGAATGTAATGTAACACACACCCATACAATGCGCACCACCCCGTGATGTTTTTCGAACTCCTACTAGTGAATCTAATGTAACAAACACCCATACAATGCGCACTACCCCGTGATGTTTTTCTCACTCCTACTAGTGAATCTAATGTAACACACACCCATACAATGCGCACCACCCCGTGATGTTTTTCTCACTCCTACTAGTGAATGTAATGTAACACACACCCATACAATGCGCACCACCCCGTGATGTTTTTCTCACTCCTTCTAGTGAATGTAATGTAACACACACCCATACAATGCGCACCACCCCGTGATGTTTTTCTCACTCCTACTAGTGAATCTAATGTAACACACACCCATACAATGCGCACCACCCCGTGATGTTTTTCTCACTCCTACTAGTGAATGTAATGTAACACACACCCATACAATGCGCACCACCCCGTGATGTTTTTCTCACTCCTACTAGTGAATGTAATGTAGCACACACCCATACAATGCGCACCACCCCGTGATGTTTTTCTCACTCCTACTAGTGAATGTAATGTAACACACACCCATACAATGCGCACCACCCCGTGATGTTTTTCTCACTCCTACTAGTGAATGTAATGTAACACACCCCATACAATGCGCACCACCCCGTGATGTTTTTCTCACTCCTACTAGTGAATGTAATGTAACACACACCCATACAATGCGCACCACCCCGTGATGTTTTTCTCACTCCTACTAGTGAATGTAATGTAACACACACCCATACAATGCGCACCACCCCGTGATGATTTTCTCACTCCTACTAGTGAATCTAATGTAACAAACACCCATACAATGCGCACCACCCCGTGATGTTTTTCTCACTCCTACTAGTGAATCCAATGTAACACACACCCATACAATGCGCACCACCCCGTGATGTTTTTCTCACTCCTACTAGTGCATCTAATGTAACAAATACCCATACAATGCGCACCACCCCGTGATGTTTTTCTCACTCCTACTAGTCAATGTAATGTAACACACACCCATACAATGCGCACCACCCCGTGATGTTTTTCTAACTCCTACTAGTGAATGTAATGTAACACACACCCATACAATGCGCACCACCCCGTGATATTTTTCTCACTCCTACTAGTGAATGTAATGTAACACACACCCATACAATGCGCACCACACCGTGATGTTTTTCTCACTCCTACTAGTGAATCTAATGTAACAAATAACCATACAATGCGCACCACCCCGTGATGTTTTTCTCACTCCTACTAGTCAATGTAATGTAACACACACCCATACAATGCGCACCACCCCGTGATGTTTTTCTAACTCCTACTAGTGAATGTAATGTAACACACACCCATACAATGCGCACCACCCCGTGATATTTTTCTCACTCCTACTAGTGAATGTAATGTAACACACACCCATACAATGCGCACCACCCCGTGATGTTTTTCTCACTCCTACTAGTGAATGTAATGTAACACAGACACATACAATGCGCACCACCCCGTGATGTTTTTCTCACTCCTACTAGTGAATGTAATGTAACACACACCCATACAATGCGCACCACCCCGTGATGTTTTTCTCACTCCTACTAGTGAATGTAATGTAACACACACCCATACAATGCGCACCACCCCGTGATGTTTTTCTCACTCCTACTAGTGAATGTAATGTAACACACACCCATACAATGCGCACCACCCCGTGATGTTTTTCTCACTCCTACTAGTGAATGTAATGTAACAAACACCCATACAATGCGCACCACCCCGTGATGTTTTTCTCACTCCTACTAGTGAATGTAATGTAACACACACCCATACTATGCGCACCACCCCGTGATGTTTTTCTCACTCCTACTAGTGAATGTAATGTAACACACACCCATACAATGTGCACCACCCCGTGATGTTTTTCTCACTCCTACTAGTGAATGTAATGTAACAAACACCCATACAATGCGCACCACCCCGTGATGTTTTTCTCACTCCTACTAGTGAATGTAATGTAACACACACCCATACTATGCGCACCACCCCGTGATGTTTTTCTCACTCCTACTAGTGAATGTAATGTAACACACACCCATACAATGCGCACCACCCCGTGATGTTTTTCTCACTCCTACTAGTGAATGTAATGTAACACACACCCATACAATGCGCACCACCCCGTGATGATTTTCTCACTCCTACTAGTGAATCTAATGTAACAAACACCCATACAATGCGCACCACCCCGTGATGTTTTTCTCACTCCTACTAGTGAATCTAATGTAACACACACCCATACAATGCGCACCACCCCGTGATGTTTTTCTCACTCCTACTAGTGAATCTAATGTAACAAATACCCATACAATGCGTACCACCCCGTGATGTTTTTCTCACTCCTACTAGTGAATCTAATGTAACACACACCCATACAATGCGCACCACCCCGTGATGTTTTTCTCACTCCTACTAGTGAATGTTATGTAACACACACCCATACAATAGGCACCACCCCGTGATGTTTTTCTCACTCCTACTAGTGAATGTAATGTAGCACACACCCATACAATGCGCACCACCCCGTGATGTTTTTCTCACTCCTACTAGTGAATGTAATGTAACACACACCCATACAATGCGCACCACCCCGTGATGTTTTTCTCACTCCTACTAGTGAATGTAATGTAACACACACCCATACAATGCGCACCACCCCGTGATGTTTTTCTCACTCCTACTAGTGAATGTAATGTAACACACACCCATACAATGCGCACCACCCCGTGATGTTTTTCTCACTCCTACTAGTGAATCTAATGTAACAAACACCCATACAATGCGCACCACCCCGTGATGTTTTTCTCACTCCTACTAGTGAATGTAATGTAACACACACCCATACAATGCGCACCACCCCGTGAAGTTTTTCTCACTCCTACTAGTGAATGTAATGTAACACACACCCATACAATGCGCACCACCCCGTGATGGTTTTCTCACTCCTACTAGTGAATGTATTGTAACACACACCCATACAATGCGCACCACCCCGTGATGTTTTTCTCACTCCTACTAGTGAATGTAATGTAACACACACCCATACAATGCGCACCACCCCGTGATGTTTTTCTCACTCCTACTAGTGAATGTAATGTAACACACACCCATACAATGCGCACCACACCGTGATGTTTTTCTCACTCCTACTAGTGAATGTAATGTAACACACACCCATACAATGCGCACCACCCCGTGATGTTTTTCTCACTCCTACTAGTGAATGTAATGTAACACACACCCATACAATGCGCACCACCCCGTGATGTTTTTCTAACTCCTTCTAGTGAATGTAATGTAACACACACCCATACAATGCGCACCACCCCGTGATGTTTTTCTAACTCCTTCTAGTGAATGTAATGTAACACACACCCATACAATGCGCACCACCCCGTGATGTTTTTCTCACTCCTACTAGTGAATGTAATGTAACACACACCCATACAATGCACACCACCCCGTGATGTTTTTCGAACTCCTACTAGTGAATGTAATGTAACACACACCCATACAATGCGCACCACCCCGTGATGTTTTTCTCACTCCCACTAGTGAATCTAATGTAACACACACCCATACAATGCGCACCACCCCGTGATGTTTTTTCACTGCTACTAGTGACTGTAATGTAACACACCCATACAATGCGAACAACCCCGTGATGTTTTTCTCACTCCTACTAGTGAATGTAATGTAACACACACCCATACAATGCGCACCACCCCGTGATGTTTTTCTATCTCCTACTAGTGAATGTAATGTAACACACACCCATACAATGCGCACCACCCCGTGATGTTTTTCTCACTCCTACTAGTGAATGTAATGTAACACACACCCATACAATGCGCACCACACCGTGATGTTTTTCTCACTCCTACTAGTGAATCTAATGTAACACACACCCATACAATGCGCACCACCCCGTGATGTTTTTCTCACTCCTACTAGTGAATGTAATGTAACACACACCCATACAATGCGCACCACCCCGTGATGCTTTTCTCACTCCTACTAGTGAATCTAATGTAACACACACCCATACAATGCGCACCATCCCGTGATGTTTTTCTCACTCCTACGAGTGAATGTAATGTAACACACACCCATACAATGCGCACCACCCCGTGATGTTTTTCGAACTCCTACTAGTGAATCTAATGTAACACACACCCATACAATGCGCACTACCCCGTGATGTTTTTCTCACTCCTACTAGTGAATGTAATGTAACACACACCCATACAATGCGCACCACCCCGTGATGTTTTTCTCACTCCTACTAGTGAATGTAATGTAACACACACCCATACAATGCGCACCACCCCGTGATGTTTTTCTCACTCCTTCTAGTGAATGTAATGTAACACACACCCATACAATGCGCACCACCCCGTGATGTTTTTCTCACTCTTACTAGTGAATCTAATGTAACACACACCCATACAATGCGCACCACCCCGTGATGTTTTTCTCACTCCTACTAGTGAATGTAATGTAGCACACACCCATACAATGCGCACCACCCCGTGATGTTTTTCTCACTCCTACTAGTGAATGTAATGTAGCACACACCCATACAATGCGCACCACCCCGTGATGTTTTTCTCACTCCTACTAGTGAATGTAATGTAACACACACCCATACAATGCGCACCACCCCGTGATGTTTTTCTCACTCCTACTAGTGAATGTAATGTAACACACACCCATACAATGCGCACCACCCCGTGATGTTTTTCTCACTCCTACTAGTGAATGTAATGTAACACACACCCATACAATGCGCACCACCCCGTGATGTTTTTCTCACTCCTACTAGTGAATCTAATGTAACAAAAACCCATACAATGCGCACCACCCCGTGATGTTTTTCTCACTCCTACTAGTGAATGTAATGTAACACACACCCATACAATGCGCACCACCCCGTGATGTTTTTCGCACTCCTACTAGTGAATGTAATGTAACACACACCCATACAATGCGCACCACCCCGTGATGTTTTTCTAACTCCTTCTAGTGAATGTAATGTAACACACACCCATACAATGCGCACCACCCCGTGATGTTTTTCTCACTCCTACTAGTGAATGTAATGTAACACACACCCATACAATGCGCACCACCCCGTGATGTTTTTCTCACTCCTACTAGTGAATGTAATGTAACACACACCCATACAATGCGCACCACCCCGTGATGTTTTTCTCACTCCTACTAGTGAATGTAATGTAACACACACCCATACAATGCGCACCACCCCGTGATGTTTTTCTCACTCCTACTAGTGAATGTAATGTAACACACACCCATACAATGCGCACCACCCCGTGATGTTTTTCTCACTCCTACTAGTGAATGTAATGTAACAAACACCCATACACTGCGCACCACCCCGTGATGTTTTTCTCACTCCTACTAGTGAATGTAATGTAACACACACCCATACTATGCGCACCACCCCGTGATGTTTTTCTCACTCCTACTAGTGAATGTAATGTAACACACACCCATACAATGCGCACCACCCCGTGATGTTTTTCTCACTCCTACTAGTGAATGTAATGTAACACACACCCATACAATGCGCACCACCCCGTGATGTTTTTCTCACTCCTACTAGTGAATGTAATGTAACACACACCCATACAATGCGCACCACCCCGTGATGATTTTCTCACTCCTACTAGTGAATCTAATGTAACAAACACCCATACAATGCGCACCACCCCGTGATGTTTTTCTCACTCCTACTAGTGAATCTAATGTAACACACACCCATACAATGCGCACCACCCCGTGATGTTTTTCTCACTCCTACTAGTGAATCTAATGTAACAAATACCCATACAATGCGCACCACCCCGTGATGTTTTTCTCACTCCTACTAGTCAATGTAATGTAACACACACCCATACAATGCGCACCACCCCGTGATGTTTTTCTAACTCCTACTAGTGAATGTAATGTAACACACACCCATACAATGCGCACCACACCGTGATGTTTTTCTCACTCCTACTAGTGAATGTAATGTAACACACACCCATACAATGCGCACCACACCGTGATGTTTTTCTCACTCCTACTAGTGAATCTAATGTAACAAATAACCATACAATGCGCACCACCCCGTGATGTTTTTCTCACTCCTACTAGTCAATGTAATGTAACACACACCCATACAATGCGCACCACCCCGTGATGTTTTTCTAACTCCTACTAGTGAATGTAATGTAACACACACCCATACAATGCGCACCACCCCGTGATATTTTTCTCACTCCTACTAGTGAATGTAATGTAACACACACCCATACAATGCGCACCACCCCGTGATGATTTTCTCACTCCTTCTAGTGAATCTAATGTAACAAACACCCATACAATGCGCACCACCCCGTGATGTTTTTCTCACTCCTACTAGTGAATGTAATATAACACACACCCATACAATGCGCACCACCCCGTGATGTTTTTCTCACTCCTACTAGTGAATGTAATGTAACACACACCCATACAATGCGCACCACCCCGTGATGTTTTTCGAACTCCTACTAGTGAATGTAATGTAACACACACCCATACAATGCGCACCACCCCTTGATGTTTTTCTCACTCCTACTAATGAGTGTAATGTAACACACACCCATACAATGCGCACCACCCCGTGATGTTTTTCTCACTCCTACGAGTGAATGTAATGTAACACACACCCATACAATGCGCACCACCCCGTGATGTTTTTCTCACTCCTACTAGTGAATCTAATGTAACACACACCCATACAATGCGCACCACCCCGTGATGTTTTTCTCACTCCTACGAGTGAATGTAATGTAACACACACCCATACAATGCGCACCACCCCGTGATGTTTTTCTCACTCCCACTAGTGAATCTAATGTAACACACACCCATACAATGCGCACCACCCCGTGATGTTTTTCTCACTGCTACTAGTGACTGTAATGTAACACACCCATACAATGCGAACAACCCCGTGATGTTTTTCTCACTCCTACTAGTGAATGTAATGTAACACACACCCATACAATGCGCACCACCCCGTGATGTTTTTCTCACTCCTACTAGTGAATGTAATGTAACACACACCCATACAATGCGCACCACCCCGTGATGATTTTCTCACTCCTTCTAGTGAATCTAATGTAACAAACACCCATACAATGCGCACCACCCCGTGATGTTTTTCTCACTCCTACTAGTGAATTTAATGTAACACACACCCATACAATGCGCACCACCCCGTGATGTTTTTCTCACTCCTACTAGTGAATGTAATGTAACACACACCCATACAATGCGCACCACCCCGTGATGTTTTTCTCACTCCTACTATTGAATGTAATGTAACACACACCCATACAATGCGCACCACCCCATGATGTTTTTCTCACTCCTACTAATGAGTGTAATGTAACACACACCCATACAATGCGCACCACCCCGTGATGTTTTTCTCACTCCTACTAGTGAATGTAATGTAACACACACCCATACAATGCGCACCACCCCGTGATGTTTTTCTCACTCCTACTAGTGAATCTAATGTAACACACACCCATACAATGCGCACCACCCCGTGATGTTTTTCTCACTCCTACGAGTGAATGTAATGTAACACACACCCATACAATGCGCACCACCCCGTGATGTTTTTCTCACTCCTACTAGTGAATCTAATGTAACACACACCCATACAATGCGCACCACCCCGTGATGTTTTTCTCACTGCTACTAGTGACTGTAATGTAACACACCCATACAATGCGAACAACCCCGTGATGTTTTTCTATCTCCTACTAGTGAATGTAATGTAACACACACCCATACAATGCGCACCACCCCGTGATGTTTTTCTATCTCCTACTAGTGAATGTAATCTAACACACACCCATACAATGCGCACCACCCCGTGATGTTTTTCTCACTCCTACTAGTGAATCTAATGTAACACACACCAATACAATGCGCACCACCCCGTGATGTTTTTCTCACTCCTACTAGTGAATGTAATGTAACACACACCCA
This sequence comes from Cavia porcellus, assembly GCF_034190915.1. NCBI lineage: Eukaryota > Metazoa > Chordata > Mammalia > Rodentia > Caviidae > Cavia > Cavia porcellus. The sequence goes on along the minus strand of NW_026947751.1, from coordinate 188,236 downwards.
TACAATGCGCACCACCCCGTGATGATTTTCTCACTCCTACTAGTGAATCTAATGTAACACACACCCATACAATGCGCACCACCCCGTGATGTTTTTCGAACTCCTAGTAGTGAATGTAATGTAACACACACCCATACAATGCGCACCAACCCGTGATGTTTTTCGAACTCCTACTAGTGAATCTAATGTAACAAACACCCATACAATGCGCACTACCCCGTGATGTTTTTCTCACTCCTACTAGTGAATCTAATGTAACACACACCCATACAATGCGCACCACCCCGTGATGTTTTTCTCACTCCTACTAGTGAATGTAATGTAACACACACCCATACAATGCGCACCACCCCGTGATGTTTTTCTCACTCCTTCTAGTGAATGTAATGTAACACACACCCATACAATGCGCACCACCCCGTGATGTTTTTCTCACTCCTACTAGTGAATCTAATGTAACACACACCCATACAATGCGCACCACCCCGTGATGTTTTTCTCACTCCTACTAGTGAATGTAATGTAACACACACCCATACAATGCGCACCACCCCGTGATGTTTTTCTCACTCCTACTAGTGAATGTAATGTAGCACACACCCATACAATGCGCACCACCCCGTGATGTTTTTCTCACTCCTATTAGTGAATGTAATGTAACACACACCCATACAATGCGCACCACCCCGTGATGTTTTTCTCACTCCTACTAGTGAATGTAATGTAACACACCCCATACAATGCGCACCACCCCGTGATGTTTTTCTCACTCCTACTAGTGAATGTAATGTAACACACACCCATACAATGCGCACCACCCCGTGATGTTTTTCTCACTCCTACTAGTGAATCTAATGTAACAAACACCCATACAATGCGCACCACCCCGTGATGTTTTTCTCACTCCTACTAGTGAATGTAATGTAACACACACCCATACAATGCGCACCACCCCGTGATGTTTTTCTCACTCCTACTAGTGAATGTAATGTAACACACACCCATACAATGCGCACCACCCCGTGATGGTTTTCTCACTCCTACTAGGGAATGTATTGTAACACACACCCATACAATGCGCACCACCCCGTGATGATTTTCTCACTCCTACTAGTGAATCTAATGTAACAAACACCCATACAATGCGCACCACCCCGTGATATTTTTCTCACTCCTACTAGTGAATCTAATGTAACACACACCCATACAATGCGCACCACCCCGTGATGTTTTTCTCACTCCTACTAGTGAATCTAATGTAACAAATACCCATACAATGCGCACCACCCCGTGATGTTTTTCTCACTCCTACTAGTCAATGTAATGTAACACACACCCATACAATGCGCACCACCCCGTGATGTTTTTCTCACTCCTACAAATGAGTGTAATGTAACACACACCCATACAATGCGCACCACCCCGTGATGTTTTTCTGACTCCTACGAGTGAATGTAATGTAACACACACCCATACAATGCGCACCACCCCGTGATGTTTTTCTCACTCCTACTAGTGAATCTAATGTAACACACACCCATACAATGCGCACCACCCCGTGATGTTTTTCTCACTCCTACGAGTGAATGTAATGTAACACACACCCATACAATGCGCACCACCCCGTGATGTTTTTCTCACTCCTACTAGTGAATCTAATGTAACACACACCGATACAATGCGCACCACCCCGTGATGTTTTTCTCACTGCTACTAGTGACTGTAATGTAACACACCCATACAATGCGAACAACCCCGTGATGTTTTTCTATCTCCTACTAGTGAATGTAATGTAACACACACCCATACAATGCGCACCACCCCGTGATGTTTTTCTCACTCCTACTAGTGAATGTAATGTAACACACACCCATACAATGCGCACCACCCCGTGATGTTTTTCTCACTCCTACTAGTGAATCTAATGTAACACACACCAATACAATGCGCACCACCCCGTGATGTTTTTCTATCTCCTACTAGTGAATGTAATGTAACACACACCCATACAATGCGCACCACCCCGTGATGATTTTCTCACTCCTACTAGTGAATCTAATGTAACACACACCCATACAATGCGCACCACCCCGTGATGTTTTTCTCACTCCTAGTAGTGAATGTAATGTAACACACACCCATACAATGCGCACCACCCCGTGATGTTTTTCGAACTCCTACTAGTGAATCTAATGTAACAAACACCCATACAATGCGCACTACCCCGTGATGTTTTTCTCACTCCTACTAGTGAATCTAATGTAACACACACCCATACAATGCGCACCACCCCGTGATGTTTTTCTCACTCCTACTAGTGAATGTAATGTAACACACACCCATACAATGCGCACCACCCCGTGATGTTTTTCTCACTCCTTCTAGTGAATGTAATGTAACACACACCCATACAATGCGCACCACCCCGTGATGTTTTTCTCACTCCTACTAGTGAATCTAATGTAACACACACCCATACAATGCGCACCACCCCGTGATGTTTTTCTCACTCCTACTAGTGAATGTAATGTAACACACACCCATACAATGCGCACCACCCCGTGATGTTTTTCTCACTCCTACTAGTGAATGTAATGTAGCACACACCCATACAATGCGCACCACTCCGTGATGTTTTTCTCACTCCTACTAGTGAAAGTAATGTAACACACACCCATACAATGCGCACCACCCCGTGATGTTTTTCTCACTCCTACTAGTGAATGTAATGTAACACACCCCCATACAATGCGCACCACCCCGTGATGTTTTTCTCACTCCTACTAGTGAATGTAATGTAACACACACCCATACAATGCGCACCACCCCGTGATGTTTTTCGCATTCCTACTAGTGAATGTAATGTAACACACACCCATACAATGCGCACCACCCCGTGATGTTTTTCTCACTCCTACTAGTGAATCTAATGTAACAAACACCCATACAATGCGCACCACCCCGTGATGTTTTTCTCACTCCTACTAGTGAATGTAATGTAACACACACCCATACAATGCGCACCACCCCGTGATGTTTTTCTCACTCCTACTAGTGAATGTAATGTAACACACACCCATACAATGCGCACCACCCCGTGATGGTTTTATCACTCCTACTAGGGAATGTATTGTAACACACACCCATACAATGCGCACCACCCCGTGATGTTTTTCTCACTCCTACTAGTGAATCTAATGTAACACACACCCATACAATGCGCACCAACCCGTGATGTTTTTCCCACTCCTACTAGTGAATGTAATGTAACACACACCCATACAATGCGCACCACCCCGTGATGTTTTTCTCACTCCTACTAGTGAATGTAATGTAACACACACCCATACAATGCGCACCACACCGTGATGTTTTTCTCACTCCTACTAGTGAATGTAATGTAACACACACCCATACAATGCGCACCACCCCGTGAAGTTTTTCTCACTCCTACTAGTGAATCTAATGTAACACACACCCATACAATGCGCACCACCCCGTGATGTTTTTCTCACTCCTACTAGTGAATCTAATGTAACACACACCCATACAATGCGCACCAACCCGTGATGTTTTTCTCACTCCTACTAGTGAATGTAATGTAACACAGACCCATACAATGCGCACCACCCCGTGATGATTTTCTCACTCCTACTAGTGAATGTAATGTAACACACACCCATACAATCCGCACCACCCCGTGATGTTTTTCTCACTCCTACTAGTGAATGTAATGTAACACACACCCATACAATGCGCACCACCCCGTGATGTTTTTCTCACTCCTACTAGTGAATGTAATGTAACACACACCCATACAATGCGCACCACCCCGTGATGTTTTTCTCACTCCTACTAGTGAATGTAATGTAACACACACCCATACAATGCGCACCACCCCGTGATGTTTTTCGCACTCCTATTAGTGAATGTAATGTAACACACACCCATACAATGCGCACCACCCCGTGATGTTTTTCTCACTCCTAGTAGTGAATGTAATGTAACACACACCCATACAATGCGCACCACCCCGTGATGTTTTTCTCACTCCTACTAGTGAATGTAATGTAACACACACCCATACAATGCGCACCACCCCGTGATGTTTTTCTCACTCCTACTAGTGAATGTAATGTAACACACACCCATACAATGCGCACCACCCCGTGATGTTTTTCTCACTCCTACTAGTGAATCTAATGTAACAAACACCCATACAATGCGCACCACCCCGTGATGTTTTTCTCACTCCTACTAGTGAATGTAATGTAACACACACCCATACAATGCGCACCACCCCGTGATGTTTTTCTCACTCCTACTAGTGAATGTAATGTAACACACACCCATACAATGCGCACCACCCCGTGATGGTTTTCTCACTCCTACTAGGGAATGTATTGTAACACACACCCATACAATGCGCACCACCCCGTGATGTTTTTCTCACTCCTACTAGTGAATGTAATGTAACACACACCCATACAATGCGCACCACCCCGTGATGTTTTTCTCACTCCTACTAGTGAATGTAATGTAACACACACCCATACAATGCGCACCACCCCGTGATGTTTTTCTCACTCCTACTAGTGAATCTAATGTAACACACACCCATACAATGCGCACCACCCCGTGATGTTTTTCTCACTCCTACCTGTGAATCTAATGTAACACACACCCATACAATGCGCACCACCCCGTGATGTTTTTCTCACTCCTACTAGTGAATGTAATGTAACACACACCCATACAATGCGCACCACCCCGTGATGTTTTTCTCACTCCTACTAGTGAATCTAATGTAACACACACCCATAGAATGCGAACCACCCCGTGATGTTTTTCTCACTCCTACGAGTGAATGTAATGTAACACACACCCATACAATGCGCACCACCCCGTGATGTTTTTCTCACTCCTACTAGTGAATCTAATGTAACACACACCCATACAATGCGCACCACCCCGTGATGTTTTTCTCACTGCTACTAGTGACTGTAATGTAACACACCCATACAATGCGAACAACCCCGTGATGTTTTTCTATCTCCTACTAGTGAAGGTAATGTAACACACACCCATACAATGCGCACCACCCCGTGATGTTTTTCTATCTCCTACTAGTGAATGTAATGTAACACACACCCATACAATGCGCACCACCCCGTGATGTTTTTCTCACTCCTACTAGTGAATCTAATGTAACACACACCAATACAATGCGCACCACCCCGTGATGTTTTTCTCACTCCTACTAGTGAATGTAATGTAACACACACCCATACAATGCGCACCACCCCGTGATGATTTTCTCACTCCTACTAGTGAATCTAATGTAACACACACCCATACAATGCGCACCACCCCGTGATGTTTTTCGAACTCCTAGTAGTGAATGTAATGTAACACACACCCATACAATGCGCACCACCCCGTGATGTTTTTCGAACTCCTACTAGTGAATCTAATGTAACAAACACCCATACAATGCGCACTACCCCGTGATGTTTTTCTCACTCCTACTAGTGAATCTAATGTAACACACACCCATACAATGCGCACCACCCCGTGATGTTTTTCTCACTCCTACTAGTGAATGTAATGTAACACACACCCATACAATGCGCACCACCCCGTGATGTTTTTCTCACTCCTTCTAGTGAATGTAATGTAACACACACCCATACAATGCGCACCACCCCGTGATGTTTTTCTCACTCCTACTAGTGAATCTAATGTAACACACACCCATACAATGCGCACCACCCCGTGATGTTTTTCTCACTCCTACTAGTGAATGTAATGTAACACACACCCATACAATGCGCACCACCCCGTGATGTTTTTCTCACTCCTACTAGTGAATGTAATGTAGCACACACCCATACAATGCGCACCACCCCGTGATGTTTTTCTCACTCCTACTAGTGAATGTAATGTAACACACACCCATACAATGCGCACCACCCCGTGATGTTTTTCTCACTCCTACTAGTGAATGTAATGTAACACACCCCATACAATGCGCACCACCCCGTGATGTTTTTCTCACTCCTACTAGTGAATGTAATGTAACACACACCCATACAATGCGCACCACCCCGTGATGTTTTTCTCACTCCTACTAGTGAATGTAATGTAACACACACCCATACAATGCGCACCACCCCGTGATGATTTTCTCACTCCTACTAGTGAATCTAATGTAACAAACACCCATACAATGCGCACCACCCCGTGATGTTTTTCTCACTCCTACTAGTGAATCTAATGTAACACACACCCATACAATGCGCACCACCCCGTGATGTTTTTCTCACTCCTACTAGTGCATCTAATGTAACAAATACCCATACAATGCGCACCACCCCGTGATGTTTTTCTCACTCCTACTAGTCAATGTAATGTAACACACACCCATACAATGCGCACCACCCCGTGATGTTTTTCTAACTCCTACTAGTGAATGTAATGTAACACACACCCATACAATGCGCACCACCCCGTGATATTTTTCTCACTCCTACTAGTGAATGTAATGTAACACACACCCATACAATGCGCACCACACCGTGATGTTTTTCTCACTCCTACTAGTGAATCTAATGTAACAAATAACCATACAATGCGCACCACCCCGTGATGTTTTTCTCACTCCTACTAGTCAATGTAATGTAACACACACCCATACAATGCGCACCACCCCGTGATGTTTTTCTAACTCCTACTAGTGAATGTAATGTAACACACACCCATACAATGCGCACCACCCCGTGATATTTTTCTCACTCCTACTAGTGAATGTAATGTAACACACACCCATACAATGCGCACCACCCCGTGATGATTTTCTCACTCCTTCTAGTGAATCTAATGTAACAAACACCCATACAATGCGCACCACCCCGTGATGTTTTTCTCACTCCTACTAGTGAATGTAATGTAACACACACCCATACAATGCGCACCACCCCGTGATATTTTTCTCACTCCTACTAGTGAATGTAATGTAACACACACCCATACAATGCGCACCACCCCGTGATGTTTTTCGAACTCCTACTAGTGAATGTAATGTAACACACACCCATACAATGCGCACCACCCCTTGATGTTTTTCTCACTCCTACTAATGAGTGTAATGTAACACACACCCATACAATGCGCACCACCCCGTGATGTTTTTCTCACTCCTACGAGTGAATGTAATGTAACACACACCCATACAATGCGCACCACCCCGTGATGTTTTTCTCACTCCTACTAGTGAATCTAATGTAACACACACCCATACAATGCGCACCACCCCGTGATGTTTTTCTCACTCCTACGAGTGAATGTAATGTAACACACACCCATACAATGCGCACCACCCCGTGATGTTTTTCTCACTCCCACTAGTGAATCTAATGTAACACACACCCATACAATGCGCACCACCCCGTGATGTTTTTCTCACTGCTACTAGTGACTGTAATGTAACACACCCATACAATGCGAACAACCCCGTGATGTTTTTCTCACTCCTACTAGTGAATGTAATGTAACACACACCCATACAATGCGCACCACCCCGTGATGTTTTTCTCACTCCTACTAGTGAATCTAATGTAACACACACCCATACAATGCGCACCACCCCGTGATGTTTTTCTCACTCCTACCTGTGAATCTAATGTAACACACACCCATACAATGCGCACCACCCCGTGATGTTTTTCTCACTCCTACTAGTGAATGTAATGTAACACACACCCATACAATGCGCACCACCCCGTGATGTTTTTCTCACTCCTACTAGTGAATCTAATGTAACACACACCCATAGAATGCGAACCACCCCGTGATGTTTTTCTCACTCCTACGAGTGAATGTAATGTAACACACACCCATACAATGCGCACCACCCCGTGATGTTTTTCTCACTCCTACTAGTGAATCTAATGTAACACACACCCATACAATGCGCACCACCCCGTGATGTTTTTCTCACTGCTACTAGTGACTGTAATGTAACACACCCATACAATGCGAACAACCCCGTGATGTTTTTCTATCTCCTACTAGTGAAGGTAATGTAACACACACCCATACAATGCGCACCACCCCGTGATGTTTTTCTATCTCCTACTAGTGAATGTAATGTAACACACACCCATACAATGCGCACCACCCCGTGATGTTTTTCTCACTCCTACTAGTGAATCTAATGTAACACACACCAATACAATGCGCACCACCCCGTGATGTTTTTCTCACTCCTACTAGTGAATGTAATGTAACACACACCCATACAATGCGCACCACCCCGTGATGATTTTCTCACTCCTACTAGTGAATCTAATGTAACACACACCCATACAATGCGCACCACCCCGTGATGTTTTTCGAACTCCTAGTAGTGAATGTAATGTAACACACACCCATACAATGCGCACCACCCCGTGATGTTTTTCGAACTCCTACTAGTGAATCTAATGTAACAAACACCCATACAATGCGCACTACCCCGTGATGTTTTTCTCACTCCTACTAGTGAATCTAATGTAACACACACCCATACAATGCGCACCACCCCGTGATGTTTTTCTCACTCCTACTAGTGAATGTAATGTAACACACACCCATACAATGCGCACCACCCCGTGATGTTTTTCTCACTCCTACTAGTGAATCTAATGTAACACACACCCATACAATGCGCACCACCCCGTGATGTTTTTCTCACTCCTACTAGTGAATGTAATGTAACACACACCCATACAATGCGCACCACCCCGTGATGTTTTTCTCACTCCTACTAGTGAATGTAATGTAACACACACCCATACAATGCGCACCACCCCGTGATGTTTTTCTCACTCCTTCTAGTGAATGTAATGTAACACACACCCATACAATGCGCACCACCCCGTGATGTTTTTCTCACTCCTACTAGTGAATCTAATGTAACACACACCCATACAATGCGCACCACCCCGTGATGTTTTTCTCACTCCTACTAGTGAATGTAATGTAACACACACCCATACAATGCGCACCACCCCGTGATGTTTTTCTCACTCCTACTAGTGAATGTAATGTAGCACACACCCATACAATGCGCACCACTCCGTGATGTTTTTCTCACTCCTACTAGTGAAAGTAATGTAACACACACCCATACAATGCGCACCACCCCGTGATGTTTTTCTCACTCCTACTAGTGAATGTAATGTAACACACCCCCATACAATGCGCACCACCCCGTGATGTTTTTCTCACTCCTACTAGTGAATGTAATGTAACACACACCCATACAATGCGCACCACCCCGTGATGTTTTTCGCATTCCTACTAGTGAATGTAATGTAACACACACCCATACAATGCGCACCACCCCGTGATGTTTTTCTCACTCCTACTAGTGAATCTAATGTAACAAACACCCATACAATGCGCACCACCCCGTGATGTTTTTCTCACTCCTACTAGTGAATGTAATGTAACACACACCCATACAATGCGCACCACCCCGTGATGTTTTTCTCACTCCTACTAGTGAATGTAATGTAACACACACCCATACAATGCGCACCACCCCGTGATGGTTTTATCACTCCTACTAGGGAATGTATTGTAACACACACCCATACAATGCGCACCACCCCGTGATGTTTTTCTCACTCCTACTAGTGAATCTAATGTAACACACACCCATACAATGCGCACCAACCCGTGATGTTTTTCCCACTCCTACTAGTGAATGTAATGTAACACACACCCATACAATGCGCACCACCCCGTGATGTTTTTCTCACTCCTACTAGTGAATGTAATGTAACACACACCCATACAATGCGCACCACACCGTGATGTTTTTCTCACTCCTACTAGTGAATGTAATGTAACACACACCCATACAATGCGCACCACCCCGTGAAGTTTTTCTCACTCCTACTAGTGAATCTAATGTAACACACACCCATACAATGCGCACCACCCCGTGATGTTTTTCTCACTCCTACTAGTGAATCTAATGTAACACACACCCATACAATGCGCACCAACCCGTGATGTTTTTCTCACTCCTACTAGTGAATGTAATGTAACACAGACCCATACAATGCGCACCACCCCGTGATGATTTTCTCACTCCTACTAGTGAATGTAATGTAACACACACCCATACAATCCGCACCACCCCGTGATGTTTTTCTCACTCCTACTAGTGAATGTAATGTAACACACACCCATACAATGCGCACCACCCCGTGATGTTTTTCTCACTCCTACTAGTGAATGTAATGTAACACACACCCATACAATGCGCACCACCCCGTGATGTTTTTCTCACTCCTACTAGTGAATGTAATGTAACACACACCCATACAATGCGCACCACCCCGTGATGTTTTTCGCACTCCTATTAGTGAATGTAATGTAACACACACCCATACAATGCGCACCACCCCGTGATGTTTTTCTCACTCCTAGTAGTGAATGTAATGTAACACACACCCATACAATGCGCACCACCCCGTGATGTTTTTCTCACTCCTACTAGTGAATGTAATGTAACACACACCCATACAATGCGCACCACCCCGTGATGTTTTTCTCACTCCTACTAGTGAATGTAATGTAACACACACCCATACAATGCGCACCACCCCGTGATGTTTTTCTCACTCCTACTAGTGAATCTAATGTAACAAACACCCATACAATGCGCACCACCCCGTGATGTTTTTCTCACTCCTACTAGTGAATGTAATGTAACACACACCCATACAATGCGCACCACCCCGTGATGTTTTTCTCACTCCTACTAGTGAATGTAATGTAACACACACCCATACAATGCGCACCACCCCGTGATGGTTTTCTCACTCCTACTAGGGAATGTATTGTAACACACACCCATACAATGCGCACCACCCCGTGATGTTTTTCTCACTCCTACTAGTGAATGTAATGTAACACACACCCATACAATGCGCACCACCCCGTGATGTTTTTCTCACTCCTACTAGTGAATGTAATGTAACACACACCCATACAATGCGCACCACCCCGTGATGTTTTTCTCACTCCTACTAGTGAATCTAATGTAACACACACCCATACAATGCGCACCACCCCGTGATGTTTTTCTCACTCCTACCTGTGAATCTAATGTAACACACACCCATACAATGCGCACCACCCCGTGATGTTTTTCTCACTCCTACTAGTGAATGTAATGTAACACACACCCATACAATGCGCACCACCCCGTGATGTTTTTCTCACTCCTACTAGTGAATCTAATGTAACACACACCCATAGAATGCGAACCACCCCGTGATGTTTTTCTCACTCCTACGAGTGAATGTAATGTAACACACACCCATACAATGCGCACCACCCCGTGATGTTTTTCTCACTCCTACTAGTGAATCTAATGTAACACACACCCATACAATGCGCACCACCCCGTGATGTTTTTCTCACTGCTACTAGTGACTGTAATGTAACACACCCATACAATGCGAACAACCCCGTGATGTTTTTCTATCTCCTACTAGTGAAGGTAATGTAACACACACCCATACAATGCGCACCACCCCGTGATGTTTTTCTATCTCCTACTAGTGAATGTAATGTAACACACACCCATACAATGCGCACCACCCCGTGATGTTTTTCTCACTCCTACTAGTGAATCTAATGTAACACACACCAATACAATGCGCACCACCCCGTGATGTTTTTCTCACTCCTACTAGTGAATGTAATGTAACACACACCCATACAATGCGCACCACCCCGTGATGATTTTCTCACTCCTACTAGTGAATCTAATGTAACACACACCCATACAATGCGCACCACCCCGTGATGTTTTTCGAACTCCTAGTAGTGAATGTAATGTAACACACACCCATACAATGCGCACCACCCCGTGATGTTTTTCGAACTCCTACTAGTGAATCTAATGTAACAAACACCCATACAATGCGCACTACCCCGTGATGTTTTTCTCACTCCTACTAGTGAATCTAATGTAACACACACCCATACAATGCGCACCACCCCGTGATGTTTTTCTCACTCCTACTAGTGAATGTAATGTAACACACACCCATACAATGCGCACCACCCCGTGATGTTTTTCTCACTCCTTCTAGTGAATGTAATGTAACACACACCCATACAATGCGCACCACCCCGTGATGTTTTTCTCACTCCTACTAGTGAATCTAATGTAACACACACCCATACAATGCGCACCACCCCGTGATGTTTTTCTCACTCCTACTAGTGAATGTAATGTAACACACACCCATACAATGCGCACCACCCCGTGATGTTTTTCTCACTCCTACTAGTGAATGTAATGTAGCACACACCCATACAATGCGCACCACCCCGTGATGTTTTTCTCACTCCTACTAGTGAATGTAATGTAACACACACCCATACAATGCGCACCACCCCGTGATGTTTTTCTCACTCCTACTAGTGAATGTAATGTAACACACCCCATACAATGCGCACCACCCCGTGATGTTTTTCTCACTCCTACTAGTGAATGTAATGTAACACACACCCATACAATGCGCACCACCCCGTGATGTTTTTCTCACTCCTACTAGTGAATGTAATGTAACACACACCCATACAATGCGCACCACCCCGTGATGATTTTCTCACTCCTACTAGTGAATCTAATGTAACAAACACCCATACAATGCGCACCACCCCGTGATGTTTTTCTCACTCCTACTAGTGAATCTAATGTAACACACACCCATACAATGCGCACCACCCCGTGATGTTTTTCTCACTCCTACTAGTGCATCTAATGTAACAAATACCCATACAATGCGCACCACCCCGTGATGTTTTTCTCACTCCTACTAGTCAATGTAATGTAACACACACCCATACAATGCGCACCACCCCGTGATGTTTTTCTAACTCCTACTAGTGAATGTAATGTAACACACACCCATACAATGCGCACCACCCCGTGATATTTTTCTCACTCCTACTAGTGAATGTAATGTAACACACACCCATACAATGCGCACCACACCGTGATGTTTTTCTCACTCCTACTAGTGAATCTAATGTAACAAATAACCATACAATGCGCACCACCCCGTGATGTTTTTCTCACTCCTACTAGTCAATGTAATGTAACACACACCCATACAATGCGCACCACCCCGTGATGTTTTTCTAACTCCTACTAGTGAATGTAATGTAACACACACCCATACAATGCGCACCACCCCGTGATATTTTTCTCACTCCTACTAGTGAATGTAATGTAACACACACCCATACAATGCGCACCACCCCGTGATGATTTTCTCACTCCTTCTAGTGAATCTAATGTAACAAACACCCATACAATGCGCACCACCCCGTGATGTTTTTCTCACTCCTACTAGTGAATGTAATGTAACACACACCCATACAATGCGCACCACCCCGTGATATTTTTCTCACTCCTACTAGTGAATGTAATGTAACACACACCCATACAATGCGCACCACCCCGTGATGTTTTTCGAACTCCTACTAGTGAATGTAATGTAACACACACCCATACAATGCGCACCACCCCTTGATGTTTTTCTCACTCCTACTAATGAGTGTAATGTAACACACACCCATACAATGCGCACCACCCCGTGATGTTTTTCTCACTCCTACGAGTGAATGTAATGTAACACACACCCATACAATGCGCACCACCCCGTGATGTTTTTCTCACTCCTACTAGTGAATCTAATGTAACACACACCCATACAATGCGCACCACCCCGTGATGTTTTTCTCACTCCTACGAGTGAATGTAATGTAACACACACCCATACAATGCGCACCACCCCGTGATGTTTTTCTCACTCCCACTAGTGAATCTAATGTAACACACACCCATACAATGCGCACCACCCCGTGATGTTTTTCTCACTGCTACTAGTGACTGTAATGTAACACACCCATACAATGCGAACAACCCCGTGATGTTTTTCTCACTCCTACTAGTGAATGTAATGTAACACACACCCATACAATGCGCACCACCCCGTGATGTTTTTCTCACTCCTACTAGTGAATCTAATGTAACACACACCCATACAATGCGCACCACCCCGTGATGTTTTTCTCACTCCTACCTGTGAATCTAATGTAACACACACCCATACAATGCGCACCACCCCGTGATGTTTTTCTCACTCCTACTAGTGAATGTAATGTAACACACACCCATACAATGCGCACCACCCCGTGATGTTTTTCTCACTCCTACTAGTGAATCTAATGTAACACACACCCATAGAATGCGAACCACCCCGTGATGTTTTTCTCACTCCTACGAGTGAATGTAATGTAACACACACCCATACAATGCGCACCACCCCGTGATGTTTTTCTCACTCCTACTAGTGAATCTAATGTAACACACACCCATACAATGCGCACCACCCCGTGATGTTTTTCTCACTGCTACTAGTGACTGTAATGTAACACACCCATACAATGCGAACAACCCCGTGATGTTTTTCTATCTCCTACTAGTGAAGGTAATGTAACACACACCCATACAATGCGCACCACCCCGTGATGTTTTTCTATCTCCTACTAGTGAATGTAATGTAACACACACCCATACAATGCGCACCACCCCGTGATGTTTTTCTCACTCCTACTAGTGAATCTAATGTAACACACACCAATACAATGCGCACCACCCCGTGATGTTTTTCTCACTCCTACTAGTGAATGTAATGTAACACACACCCATACAATGCGCACCACCCCGTGATGATTTTCTCACTCCTACTAGTGAATCTAATGTAACACACACCCATACAATGCGCACCACCCCGTGATGTTTTTCGAACTCCTAGTAGTGAATGTAATGTAACACACACCCATACAATGCGCACCACCCCGTGATGTTTTTCGAACTCCTACTAGTGAATCTAATGTAACAAACACCCATACAATGCGCACTACCCCGTGATGTTTTTCTCACTCCTACTAGTGAATCTAATGTAACACACACCCATACAATGCGCACCACCCCGTGATGTTTTTCTCACTCCTACTAGTGAATGTAATGTAACACACACCCATACAATGCGCACCACCCCGTGATGTTTTTCTCACTCCTACTAGTGAATCTAATGTAACACACACCCATACAATGCGCACCACCCCGTGATGTTTTTCTCACTCCTACTAGTGAATGTAATGTAACACACACCCATACAATGCGCACCACCCCGTGATGTTTTTCTCACTCCTACTAGTGAATGTAATGTAGCACACACCCATACAATGCGCACCACCCCGTGATGTTTTTCTCACTCCTACTAGTGAATGTAATGTAACACACACCCATACAATGCGCACCACCCCGTGATGTTTTTCTCACTCCTACTAGTGAATGTAATGTAACACACCCCATACAATGCGCACCACCCCGTGATGTTTTTCTCACTCCTACTAGTGAATGTAATGTAACACACACCCATACAATGCGCACCACCCCGTGATGTTTTTCTCACTCCTACTAGTGAATGTAATGTAACACACACCCATACAATGCGCACCACCCCGTGATGATTTTCTCACTCCTACTAGTGAATCTAATGTAACAAACACCCATACAATGCGCACCACCCCGTGATGTTTTTCTCACTCCTACTAGTGAATCTAATGTAACACACACCCATACAATGCGCACCACCCCGTGATGTTTTTCTCACTCCTACTAGTGAATGTAATGTAACACACACCCATACAATGCGCACCACCCCGTGATGTTTTTCCCACTCCTACTAGTGAATGTAATGTAACACACACCCATACAATGCGCACGACCCCGTGATGTTTTTCTCACTCCTACTAGTGAATCTAATGTAACAAACACCCATACAATGCGCACCACCCCGTGATGTTTTTCTCACTCCTACTAGTGAATGTAATGTAACACACACCCATACAATGCGCACCACCCCGTGATGTTTTTCTCACTCCTACTAGTGAATGTAATGTAACACACACCCATACAATGCGCACCACCCCGTGATGTTTTTCGAACTCCTACTAGTGAATGTAATGTAACACACACCCATACAATGCGCACCACCCCTTGATGTTTTTCTCACTCCTACTAATGAGTGTAATGTAACACACACCCATACAATGCGCACCACCCCGTGATGTTTTTCTCACTCCTACGAGTGAATGTAATGTAACACACACCCATACAATGCGCACCACCCCGTGATGTTTTTCTCACTCCTACTAGTGAATGTAATGTAACACACACCCATACAATGCGCACCACCCCGTGATGTTTTTCTCACTCCTACGAGTGAATGTAATGTAACACACACCCATACAATGCGCACCACCCCGTGATGTTTTTCTCACTCCCACTAGTGAATCTAATGTAACACACACCCATACAATGCGCACCACCCCGTGATGTTTTTCTCACTGCTACTAGTGACTGTAATGTAACACACCCATACAATGCGAACAACCCCGTGATGTTTTTCTCACTCCTACTAGTGAATGTAATGTAACACACACCCATACAATGCGCACCACCCCGTGATGTTTTTCTCACTCCTACTAGTGAATGTAATGTAACACACACCCATACAATGCGCACCACCCCGTGATGATTTTCTCACTCCTTCTAGTGAATCTAATGTAACAAACACCCATACAATGCGCACCACCCCGTGATGTTTTTCTCACTCCTACTAGTGAATTTAATGTAACACACACCCATACAATGCGCACCACCCCGTGATGTTTTTCTCACTCCTACTAGTGAATGTAATGTAACACACACCCATACAATGCGCACCACCCCGTGATGTTTTTCTCACTCCTACTATTGAATGTAATGTAACACACACCCATACAATGCGCACCACCCCATGATGTTTTTCTCACTCCTACTAATGAGTGTAATGTAACACACACCCATACAATGCGCACCACCCCGTGATGTTTTTCTCACTCCTACTAGTGAATGTAATGTAACACACACCCATACAATGCGCACCACCCCGTGATGTTTTTCTAACTCCTACTAGTGAATCTAATGTAACACACACCCATACAATGCGCACCACCCCGTGATGTTTTTCTCACTCCTACGAGTGAATGTAATGTAACACACACCCATACAATGCGCACCACCCCGTGATGTTTTTCTCACTCCTACTAGTGAATCTAATGTAACACACACCCATACAATGCGCACCACCCCGTGATGTTTTTCTCACTGCTACTAGTGACTGTAATGTAACACACCCATACAATGCGAACAACCCCGTGATGTTTTTCTATCTCCTACTAGTGAATGTAATGTAACACACACCCATACAATGCGCACCACCCCGTGATGTTTTTCTATCTCCTACTAGTGAATGTAATCTAACACACACCCATACAATGCGCACCACCCCGTGATGTTTTTCTCACTCCTACTAGTGAATCTAATGTAACACACACCAATACAATGCGCACCACCCCGTGATGTTTTTCTCACTCCTACTAGTGAATGTAATGTAACACACACCCATACAATGCGCACCACCCCGTGATGATTTTCTCACTCCTACTAGTGAATCTAATGTAACACACACCCATACAATGCGCACCACCCCGTGATGTTTTTCGAACTCCTAGTAGTGAATGTAATGTAACACACACCCATACAATGCGCACCACCCCGTGATGTTTTTCGAACTCCTACTAGTGAATCTAATGTAACAAACACCCATACAATGCGCACTACCCCGTGATGTTTTTCTCACTCCTACTAGTGAATCTAATGTAACACACACCCATACAATGCGCACCACCCCGTGATGTTTTTCTCACTCCTACTAGTGAATGTAATGTAACACACACCCATACAATGCGCACCACCCCGTGATGTTTTTCTCACTCCTTCTAGTGAATGTAATGTAACACACACCCATACAATGCGCACCACCCCGTGATGTTTTTCTCACTCCTACTAGTGAATCTAATGTAACACACACCCATACAATGCGCACCACCCCGTGATGTTTTTCTCACTCCTACTAGTGAATGTAATGTAACACACACCCATACAATGCGCACCACCCCGTGATGTTTTTCTCACTCCTACTAGTGAATGTAATGTAGCACACACCCATACAATGCGCACCACCCCGTGATGTTTTTCTCACTCCTATTAGTGAATGTAATGTAACACACACCCATACAATGCGCACCACCCCGTGATGTTTTTCTCACTCCTACTAGTGAATGTAATGTAACACACCCCATACAATGCGCACCACCCCGTGATGTTTTTCTCACTCCTACTAGTGAATGTAATGTAACACACACCCATACAATGCGCACCACCCCGTGATGTTTTTCTCACTCCTACTAGTGAATCTAATGTAACAAACACCCATACAATGCGCACCACCCCGTGATGTTTTTCTCACTCCTACTAGTGAATGTAATGTAACACACACCCATACAATGCGCACCACCCCGTGATGTTTTTCTCACTCCTACTAGTGAATGTAATGTAACACACACCCATACAATGCGCACCACCCCGTGATGGTTTTCTCACTCCTACTAGGGAATGTATTGTAACACACACCCATACAATGCGCACCACCCCGTGATGTTTTTCTCACTCCTACTAGTGAATGTAATGTAACACACACCCATACAATGCGCACCACCCCGTGATGTTTTTCTCACTCCTACTAGTGAATGTAATGTAACACACACCCATACAATGCGCACCACCCCGTGATGATTTTCTCACTCCTACTAGTGAATCTAATGTAACAAACACCCATACAATGCGCACCACCCCGTGATATTTTTCTCACTCCTACTAGTGAATCTAATGTAACACACACCCATACAATGCGCACCACCCCGTGATGTTTTTCTCACTCCTACTAGTGAATCTAATGTAACAAATACCCATACAATGCGCACCACCCCGTGATGTTTTTCTCACTCCTACTAGTCAATGTAATGTAACACACACCCATACAATGCGCACCACCCCGTGATGTTTTTCTCACTCCTACAAATGAGTGTAATGTAACACACACCCATACAATGCGCACCACCCCGTGATGTTTTTCTGACTCCTACGAGTGAATGTAATGTAACACACACCCATACAATGCGCACCACCCCGTGATGTTTTTCTCACTCCTACTAGTGAATCTAATGTAACACACACCCATACAATGCGCACCACCCCGTGATGTTTTTCTCACTCCTACGAGTGAATGTAATGTAACACACACCCATTCAATGCGCACCACCCCGTGATGTTTTTCTCACTCCTACTAGTGAATCTAATGTAACACACACCGATACAATGCGCACCACCCCGTGATGTTTTTCTCACTGCTACTAGTGACTGTAATGTAACACACCCATACAATGCGAACAACCCCGTGATGTTTTTCTATCTCCTACTAGTGAATGTAATGTAACACACACCCATACAATGCGCACCACCCCGTGATGTTTTTCTCACTCCTACTAGTGAATGTAATGTAACACACACCCATACAATGCGCACCACCCCGTGATGTTTTTCTCACTCCTACTAGTGAATCTAATGTAACACACACCAATACAATGCGCACCACCCCGTGATGTTTTTCTATCTCCTACTAGTGAATGTAATGTAACACACACCCATACAATGCGCACCACCCCGTGATGATTTTCTCACTCCTACTAGTGAATCTAATGTAACACACACCCATACAATGCGCACCACCCCGTGATGTTTTTCTCACTCCTAGTAGTGAATGTAATGTAACACACACCCATACAATGCGCACCACCCCGTGATGTTTTTCGAACTCCTACTAGTGAATCTAATGTAACAAACACCCATACAATGCGCACTACCCCGTGATGTTTTTCTCACTCCTACTAGTGAATCTAATGTAACACACACCCATACAATGCGCACCACCCCGTGATGTTTTTCTCACTCCTACTAGTGAATGTAATGTAACACACACCCATACAATGCGCACCACCCCGTGATGTTTTTCTCACTCCTTCTAGTGAATGTAATGTAACACACACCCATACAATGCGCACCACCCCGTGATGTTTTTCTCACTCCTACTAGTGAATCTAATGTAACACACACCCATACAATGCGCACCACCCCGTGATGTTTTTCTCACTCCTACTAGTGAATGTAATGTAACACACACCCATACAATGCGCACCACCCCGTGATGTTTTTCTCACTCCTACTAGTGAATGTAATGTAGCACACACCCATACAATGCGCACCACCCCGTGATGTTTTTCTCACTCCTACTAGTGAAAGTAATGTAACACACACCCATACAATGCGCACCACCCCGTGATGTTTTTCTCACTCCTACTAGTGAATGTAATGTAACACACCCCCATACAATGCGCACCACCCCGTGATGTTTTTCTCACTCCTACTAGTGAATGTAATGTAACACACACCCATACAATGCGCACCACCCCGTGATGTTTTTCGCACTCCTACTAGTGAATGTAATGTAACACACACCCATACAATGCGCACCACCCCGTGATGTTTTTCTCACTCCTACTAGTGAATCTAATGTAACAAACACCCATACAATGCGCACCACCCCGTGATGTTTTTCTCACTCCTACTAGTGAATGTAATGTAACACACACCCATACAATGCGCACCACCCCGTGATGTTTTTCTCACTCCTACTAGTGAATGTAATGTAACACACACCCATACAATGCGCACCACCCCGTGATGGTTTTATCACTCCTACTAGGGAATGTATTGTAACACACACCCATACAATGCGCACCACCCCGTGATGTTTTTCTCACTCCTACTAGTGAATGTAATGTAACACACACCCATACAATGCGCACCAACCCGTGATGTTTTTCCCACTCCTACTAGTGAATGTAATGTAACACACACCCATACAATGCGCACCACCCCGTGATGTTTTTCTCACTCCTACTAGTGAATGTAATGTAACACACACCCATACAATGCGCACCACACCGTGATGTTTTTCTCACTCCTACTAGTGAATGTAATGTAACACACACCCATACAATGCGCACCACCCCGTGAAGTTTTTCTCACTCCTACTAGTGAATCTAATGTAACACACACCCATACAATGCGCACCACCCCGTGATGTTTTTCTCACTCCTACTAGTGAATCTAATGTAACACACACCCATACAATGCGCACCAACCCGTGATGTTTTTCTCACTCCTACTAGTGAATGTAATGTAACACAGACCCATACAATGCGCACCACCCCGTGATGATTTTCTCACTCCTACTAGTGAATGTAATGTAACACACACCCATACAATGCGCACCACCCCGTGATGTTTTTCTCACTCCTACTAGTGAATGTAATGTAACACACACCCATACAATGCGCACCACCCCGTGATGTTTTTCTCACTCCTACTAGTGAATGTAATGTAACACACACCCATACAATGCGCACCACCCCGTGATGTTTTTCTCACTCCTACTAGTGAATGTAATGTAACACACACCCATACAATGCGCACCACCCCGTGATGTTTTTCGCACTCCTATTAGTGAATGTAATGTAACACACACCCATACAATGCGCACCACCCCGTGATGTTTTTCTCACTCCTAGTAGTGAATGTAATGTAACACACACCCATACAATGCGCACCACCCCGTGATGTTTTTCTCACTCCTACTAGTGAATGTAATGTAACACACACCCATACAATGCGCACCACCCCGTGATGTTTTTCTCACTCCTACTAGTGAATGTAATGTAACACACACCCATACAATGCGCACCACCCCGTGATGTTTTTCTCACTCCTACTAGTGAATCTAATGTAACAAACACCCATACAATGCGCACCACCCCGTGATGTTTTTCTCACTCCTACTAGTGAATGTAATGTAACACACACCCATACAATGCGCACCACCCCGTGATGTTTTTCTCACTCCTACTAGTGAATGTAATGTAACACACACCCATACAATGCGCACCACCCCGTGATGGTTTTCTCACTCCTACTAGGGAATGTATTGTAACACACACCCATACAATGCGCACCACCCCGTGATGTTTTTCTCACTCCTACTAGTGAATGTAATGTAACACACACCCATACAATGCGCACCACCCCGTGATGTTTTTCTCACTCCTACTAGTGAATGTAATGTAACACACACCCATACAATGCGCACCACCCCGTGATGTTTTTCTCACTCCTACTAGTGAATCTAATGTAACACACACCCATACAATGCGCACCACCCCGTGATGTTTTTCTCACTCCTACCTGTGAATCTAATGTAACACACACCCATACAATGCGCACCACCCCGTGATGTTTTTCTCACTCCTACTAGTGAATGTAATGTAACACACACCCATACAATGCGCACCACCCCGTGATGTTTTTCTCACTCCTACTAGTGAATCTAATGTAACACACACCCATAGAATGCGAACCACCCCGTGATGTTTTTCTCACTCCTACGAGTGAATGTAATGTAACACACACCCATACAATGCGCACCACCCCGTGATGTTTTTCTCACTCCTACTAGTGAATCTAATGTAACACACACCCATACAATGCGCACCACCCCGTGATGTTTTTCTCACTGCTACTAGTGACTGTAATGTAACACACCCATACAATGCGAACAACCCCGTGATGTTTTTCTATCTCCTACTAGTGAAGGTAATGTAACACACACCCATACAATGCGCACCACCCCGTGATGTTTTTCTATCTCCTACTAGTGAATGTAATGTAACACACACCCATACAATGCGCACCACCCCGTGATGTTTTTCTCACTCCTACTAGTGAATCTAATGTAACACACACCAATACAATGCGCACCACCCCGTGATGTTTTTCTCACTCCTACTAGTGAATGTAATGTAACACACACCCATACAATGCGCACCACCCCGTGATGATTTTCTCACTCCTACTAGTGAATCTAATGTAACACACACCCATACAATGCGCACCACCCCGTGATGTTTTTCGAACTCCTAGTAGTGAATGTAATGTAACACACACCCATACAATGCGCACCACCCCGTGATGTTTTTCGAACTCCTACTAGTGAATCTAATGTAACAAACACCCATACAATGCGCACTACCCCGTGATGTTTTTCTCACTCCTACTAGTGAATCTAATGTAACACACACCCATACAATGCGCACCACCCCGTGATGTTTTTCTCACTCCTACTAGTGAATGTAATGTAACACACACCCATACAATGCGCACCACCCCGTGATGTTTTTCTCACTCCTTCTAGTGAATGTAATGTAACACACACCCATACAATGCGCACCACCCCGTGATGTTTTTCTCACTCCTACTAGTGAATCTAATGTAACACACACCCATACAATGCGCACCACCCCGTGATGTTTTTCTCACTCCTACTAGTGAATGTAATGTAACACACACCCATACAATGCGCACCACCCCGTGATGTTTTTCTCACTCCTACTAGTGAATGTAATGTAGCACACACCCATACAATGCGCACCACCCCGTGATGTTTTTCTCACTCCTACTAGTGAATGTAATGTAACACACACCCATACAATGCGCACCACCCCGTGATGTTTTTCTCACTCCTACTAGTGAATGTAATGTAACACACCCCATACAATGCGCACCACCCCGTGATGTTTTTCTCACTCCTACTAGTGAATGTAATGTAACACACACCCATACAATGCGCACCACCCCGTGATGTTTTTCTCACTCCTACTAGTGAATGTAATGTAACACACACCCATACAATGCGCACCACCCCGTGATGATTTTCTCACTCCTACTAGTGAATCTAATGTAACAAACACCCATACAATGCGCACCACCCCGTGATGTTTTTCTCACTCCTACTAGTGAATCTAATGTAACACACACCCATACAATGCGCACCACCCCGTGATGTTTTTCTCACTCCTACTAGTGCATCTAATGTAACAAATACCCATACAATGCGCACCACCCCGTGATGTTTTTCTCACTCCTACTAGTCAATGTAATGTAACACACACCCATACAATGCGCACCACCCCGTGATGTTTTTCTAACTCCTACTAGTGAATGTAATGTAACACACACCCATACAATGCGCACCACCCCGTGATATTTTTCTCACTCCTACTAGTGAATGTAATGTAACACACACCCATACAATGCGCACCACACCGTGATGTTTTTCTCACTCCTACTAGTGAATCTAATGTAACAAATAACCATACAATGCGCACCACCCCGTGATGTTTTTCTCACTCCTACTAGTCAATGTAATGTAACACACACCCATACAATGCGCACCACCCCGTGATGTTTTTCTAACTCCTACTAGTGAATGTAATGTAACACACACCCATACAATGCGCACCACCCCGTGATATTTTTCTCACTCCTACTAGTGAATGTAATGTAACACACACCCATACAATGCGCACCACCCCGTGATGATTTTCTCACTCCTTCTAGTGAATCTAATGTAACAAACACCCATACAATGCGCACCACCCCGTGATGTTTTTCTCACTCCTACTAGTGAATGTAATGTAACACACACCCATACAATGCGCACCACCCCGTGATGTTTTTCTCACTCCTACTAGTGAATGTAATGTAACACACACCCATACAATGCGCACCACCCCGTGATGTTTTTCGAACTCCTACTAGTGAATGTAATGTAACACACACCCATACAATGCGCACCACCCCTTGATGTTTTTCTCACTCCTACTAATGAGTGTAATGTAACACACACCCATACAATGCGCACCACCCCGTGATGTTTTTCTCACTCCTACGAGTGAATGTAATGTAACACACACCCATACAATGCGCACCACCCCGTGATGTTTTTCTCACTCCTACTAGTGAATCTAATGTAACACACACCCATACAATGCGCACCACCCCGTGATGTTTTTCTCACTCCTACGAGTGAATGTAATGTAACACACACCCATACAATGCGCACCACCCCGTGATGTTTTTCTCACTCCCACTAGTGAATCTAATGTAACACACACCCATACAATGCGCACCACCCCGTGATGTTTTTCTCACTGCTACTAGTGACTGTAATGTAACACACCCATACAATGCGAACAACCCCGTGATGTTTTTCTCACTCCTACTAGTGAATGTAATGTAACACACACCCATACAATGCGCACCACCCCGTGATGTTTTTCTCACTCCTACTAGTGAATCTAATGTAACACACACCCATACAATGCGCACCACCCCGTGATGTTTTTCTCACTCCTACCTGTGAATCTAATGTAACACACACCCATACAATGCGCACCACCCCGTGATGTTTTTCTCACTCCTACTAGTGAATGTAATGTAACACACACCCATACAATGCGCACCACCCCGTGATGTTTTTCTCACTCCTACTAGTGAATCTAATGTAACACACACCCATAGAATGCGAACCACCCCGTGATGTTTTTCTCACTCCTACGAGTGAATGTAATGTAACACACACCCATACAATGCGCACCACCCCGTGATGTTTTTCTCACTCCTACTAGTGAATCTAATGTAACACACACCCATACAATGCGCACCACCCCGTGATGTTTTTCTCACTGCTACTAGTGACTGTAATGTAACACACCCATACAATGCGAACAACCCCGTGATGTTTTTCTATCTCCTACTAGTGAAGGTAATGTAACACACACCCATACAATGCGCACCACCCCGTGATGTTTTTCTATCTCCTACTAGTGAATGTAATGTAACACACACCCATACAATGCGCACCACCCCGTGATGTTTTTCTCACTCCTACTAGTGAATCTAATGTAACACACACCAATACAATGCGCACCACCCCGTGATGTTTTTCTCACTCCTACTAGTGAATGTAATGTAACACACACCCATACAATGCGCACCACCCCGTGATGATTTTCTCACTCCTACTAGTGAATCTAATGTAACACACACCCATACAATGCGCACCACCCCGTGATGTTTTTCGAACTCCTAGTAGTGAATGTAATGTAACACACACCCATACAATGCGCACCACCCCGTGATGTTTTTCGAACTCCTACTAGTGAATCTAATGTAACAAACACCCATACAATGCGCACTACCCCGTGATGTTTTTCTCACTCCTACTAGTGAATCTAATGTAACACACACCCATACAATGCGCACCACCCCGTGATGTTTTTCTCACTCCTACTAGTGAATGTAATGTAACACACACCCATACAATGCGCACCACCCCGTGATGTTTTTCTCACTCCTTCTAGTGAATGTAATGTAACACACACCCATACAATGCGCACCACCCCGTGATGTTTTTCTCACTCCTACTAGTGAATCTAATGTAACACACACCCATACAATGCGCACCACCCCGTGATGTTTTTCTCACTCCTACTAGTGAATGTAATGTAACACACACCCATACAATGCGCACCACCCCGTGATGTTTTTCTCACTCCTACTAGTGAATGTAATGTAGCACACACCCATACAATGCGCACCACCCCGTGATGTTTTTCTCACTCCTACTAGTGAATGTAATGTAACACACACCCATACAATGCGCACCACCCCGTGATGTTTTTCTCACTCCTACTAGTGAATGTAATGTAACACACCCCATACAATGCGCACCACCCCGTGATGTTTTTCTCACTCCTACTAGTGAATGTAATGTAACACACACCCATACAATGCGCACCACCCCGTGATGTTTTTCTCACTCCTACTAGTGAATGTAATGTAACACACACCCATACAATGCGCACCACCCCGTGATGATTTTCTCACTCCTACTAGTGAATCTAATGTAACAAACACCCATACAATGCGCACCACCCCGTGATGTTTTTCTCACTCCTACTAGTGAATCTAATGTAACACACACCCATACAATGCGCACCACCCCGTGATGTTTTTCTCACTCCTACTAGTGCATCTAATGTAACAAATACCCATACAATGCGCACCACCCCGTGATGTTTTTCTCACTCCTACTAGTCAATGTAATGTAACACACACCCATACAATGCGCACCACCCCGTGATGTTTTTCTAACTCCTACTAGTGAATGTAATGTAACACACACCCATACAATGCGCACCACCCCGTGATATTTTTCTCACTCCTACTAGTGAATGTAATGTAACACACACCCATACAATGCGCACCACACCGTGATGTTTTTCTCACTCCTACTAGTGAATCTAATGTAACAAATAACCATACAATGCGCACCACCCCGTGATGTTTTTCTCACTCCTACTAGTCAATGTAATGTAACACACACCCATACAATGCGCACCACCCCGTGATGTTTTTCTAACTCCTACTAGTGAATGTAATGTAACACACACCCATACAATGCGCACCACCCCGTGATATTTTTCTCACTCCTACTAGTGAATGTAATGTAACACACACCCATACAATGCGCACCACCCCGTGATGATTTTCTCACTCCTTCTAGTGAATCTAATGTAACAAACACCCATACAATGCGCACCACCCCGTGATGTTTTTCTCACTCCTACTAGTGAATGTAATGTAACACACACCCATACAATGCGCACCACCCCGTGATGTTTTTCTCACTCCTACTAGTGAATGTAATGTAACACACACCCATACAATGCGCACCACCCCGTGATGTTTTTCGAACTCCTACTAGTGAATGTAATGTAACACACACCCATACAATGCGCACCACCCCTTGATGTTTTTCTCACTCCTACTAATGAGTGTAATGTAACACACACCCATACAATGCGCACCACCCCGTGATGTTTTTCTCACTCCTACGAGTGAATGTAATGTAACACACACCCATACAATGCGCACCACCCCGTGATGTTTTTCTCACTCCTACTAGTGAATCTAATGTAACACACACCCATACAATGCGCACCACCCCGTGATGTTTTTCTCACTCCTACGAGTGAATGTAATGTAACACACACCCATACAATGCGCACCACCCCGTGATGTTTTTCTCACTCCCACTAGTGAATCTAATGTAACACACACCCATACAATGCGCACCACCCCGTGATGTTTTTCTCACTTCTACTAGTGACTGTAATGTAACACACCCATACAATGCGAACAACCCCGTGATGTTTTTCTCACTCCTACTAGTGAATGTAATGTAACACACACCCATACAATGCGCACCACCCCGTGATGTTTTTCTATCTCCTACTAGTGAATGTAATGTAACACACACCCATACAATGCGCACCACCCCGTGATGTTTTTCTCACTCCTACTAGTGAATCTAATGTAACACACACCCATACAATGCGCACCACCCCGTGATGTTTTTCTCACTCCTACTAGTGAATCTAATGTAACACACACCCATACAATGCGCACCAACCCGTGATGTTTTTCTCACTCCTACTAGTGAATGTAATGTAACACAGACCCATACAATGCGCACCACCCTGTGATGATTTTCTCACTCCTACTAGTGAATGTAATGTAACACACACCCATACAATGCGCACCACCCCGTGATGTTTTTCTCACTCCTACTAGTGAATGTAATGTAACACACACCCATACAATGCGCACCACCCCGTGATGTTTTTCTCACTCCTACTAGTGAATGTAATGTAACACACACCCATACAATGCGCACCACCCCGTGATGTTTTTCTCACTCCTACTAGTGAATGTAATGTAACACACACCCATACAATGCGCACCACCCCGTGATGTTTTTCGCACTCCTATTAGTGAATGTAATGTAACACCCACCCATACAATGCGCACCACCCCGTGATGTTTTTCTCACTCCTAGTAGTGAATGTAATGTAACACACACCCATACAATGCGCACCACCCCGTGATGTTTTTCTCACTCCTACTAGTGAATGTAATGTAACACACACCCATACAATGCGCACCACCCCGTGATGTTTTTCTCACTCCTACTAGTGAATGTAATGTAACACACACCCATACAATGCGCACCACCCCGTGATGTTTTTCTCACTCCTACTAGTGAATCTAATGTAACAAACACCCATACAATGCGCACCACCCCGTGATGTTTTTCTCACTCCTACTAGTGAATGTAATGTAACACACACCCATACAATGCGCACCACCCCGTGATGTTTTTCTCACTCCTACTAGTGAATGTAATGTAACACACACCCATACAATGCGCACCAACCCGTGATGGTTTTCTCACTCCTACTAGGGAATGTATTGTAACACACACCCATACAATGCGCACCACCCCGTGATGTTTTTCTCACTCCTACTAGTGAATGTAATGTAACACACACCCATACAATGCGCACCACCCCGTGATGTTTTTCTCACTCCTACTAGTGAATGTAATGTAACACACACCCATACAATGCGCACCACCCCGTGATGTTTTTCTCACTCCTACTAGTGAATCTAATGTAACACACACCCATACAATGCGCACCACCCCGTGATGTTTTTCTCACTCCTACCTGTGAATCTAATGTAACACACACCCATACAATGCGCACCACCCCGTGATGTTTTTCTCACTCCTACTAGTGAATGTAATGTAACACACACCCATACAATGCGCACCACCCCGTGATGTTTTTCTCACTCCTACTAGTGAATCTAATGTAACACACACCCATACAATGCGCACCACCCCGTGATGTTTTTCTCACTGCTACTAGTGACTGTAATGTAACACACCCATACAATGCGAACAACCCCGTGATGTTTTTCTATCTCCTACTAGTGAAGGTAATGTAACACACACCCATACAATGCGCACCACCCCGTGATGTTTTTCTATCTCCTACTAGTGAATGTAATGTAACACACACCCATACAATGCGCACCACCCCGTGATGTTTTTCTCACTCCTACTAGTGAATCTAATGTAACACACACCAGTACAATGCGCACCACCCCGTGATGTTTTTCTCACTCCTACTAGTGAATGTAATGTAACACACACACATACAATGCGCACCACCCCGTGATGATTTTCTCACTCCTACTAGTGAATCTAATGTAACACACACCCATACAATGCGCACCACCCCGTGATGTTTTTCGAACTCCTAGTAGTGAATGTAATGTAACACACACCCATACAATGCGCACCACCCCGTGATGTTTTTCGAACTCCTACTAGTGAATCTAATGTAACAAACACCCATACAATACGCACTACCCCGTGATGTTTTTCTCACTCCTACTAGTGAATCTAATGTAACACACACCCATACAATGCGCACCACCCCGTGATGTTTTTCTCACTCCTACTAGTGAATGTAATGTAACACACACCCATACAATGCGCACCACCCCGTGATGTTTTTCTCACTCCTTCTAGTGAATGTAATGTAACACACACCCATACAATGCGCACCACCCCGTGATGTTTTTCTCACTCCTACTAGTGAATCTAATGTAACACACACCCATACAATGCGCACCACCCCGTGATGTTTTTCTCACTCCTACTAGTGAATGTAATGTAACACACACCCATACAATGCGCACCACCCCGTGATGTTTTTCTCACTCCTACTAGTGAATGTAATGTAGCACACACCCATACAATGCGCACCACCCCGTGATGTTTTTCTCACTCCTACTAGTGAATGTAATGTAACACACACCCATACAATGCGCACCACCCCGTGATGTTTTTCTCACTCCTACTAGTGAATGTAATGTAACACACCCCATACAATGCGCACCACCCCGTGATGTTTTTCTCACTCCTACTAGTGAATGTAATGTAACACACACCCATACAATGCGCACCACCCCGTGATGTTTTTCTCACTCCTACTAGTGAATGTAATGTAACACACACCCATACAATGCGCACCACCCCGTGATGATTTTCTCACTCCTACTAGTGAATCTAATGTAACAAACACCCATACAATGCGCACCACCCCGTGATGTTTTTCTCACTCCTACTAGTGAATCTAATGTAACACACACCCATACAATGCGCACCACCCCGTGATGTTTTTCTCACTCCTACTAGTGCATCTAATGTAACAAATACCCATACAATGCGCACCACCCCGTGATGTTTTTCTCACTCCTACTAGTCAATGTAATGTAACACACACCCATACAATGCGCACCACCCCGTGATGTTTTTCTAACTCCTACTAGTGAATGTAATGTAACACACACCCATACAATGCGCACCACCCCGTGATATTTTTCTCACTCCTACTAGTGAATGTAATGTAACACACACCCATACAATGCGCACCACACCGTGATGTTTTTCTCACTCCTACTAGTGAATCTAATGTAACAAATAACCATACAATGCGCACCACCCCGTGATGTTTTTCTCACTCCTACTAGTCAATGTAATGTAACACACACCCATACAATGCGCACCACCCCGTGATGTTTTTCTAACTCCTACTAGTGAATGTAATGTAACACACACCCATACAATGCGCACCACCCCGTGATATTTTTCTCACTCCTACTAGTGAATGTAATGTAACACACACCCATACAATGCGCACCACCCCGTGATGATTTTCTCACTCCTTCTAGTGAATCTAATGTAACAAACACCCATACAATGCGCACCACCCCGTGATGTTTTTCTCACTCCTACTAGTGAATGTAATGTAACACACACCCATACAATGCGCACCACCCCGTGATGTTTTTCTCACTCCTACTAGTGAATGTAATGTAACACACACCCATACAATGCGCACCACCCCGTGATGTTTTTCGAACTCCTACTAGTGAATGTAATGTAACACACACCCATACAATGCGCACCACCCCTTGATGTTTTTCTCACTCCTACTAATGAGTGTAATGTAACACACACCCATACAATGCGCACCACCCCGTGATGTTTTTCTCACTCCTACGAGTGAATGTAATGTAACGCACACCCATACAATGCGCACCACCCCGTGATGTTTTTCTCACTCCTACTAGTGAATCTAATGTAACACACACCCATACAATGCGCACCACCCCGTGATGTTTTTCTCACTCCTACGAGTGAATGTAATGTAACACACACCCATACAATGCGCACCACCCCGTGATGTTTTTCTCACTCCCACTAGTGAATCTAATGTAACACACACCCATACAATGCGCACCACCCCGTGATGTTTTTCTCACTGCTACTAGTGACTGTAATGTAACACACCCATACAATGCGAACAACCCCGTGATGTTTTTCTCACTCCTACTAGTGAATGTAATGTAACACACACCCATACAATGCGCACCACCCCGTGATGTTTTTCTATCTCCTACTAGTGAATGTAATGTAACACACACCCATACAATGCGCACCACCCCGTGATGTTTTTCTCACTCCTACTAGTGAATGTAATGTAACACACACCCATACAATGCGCACCACCCCGTGATGATTTTCTCACTCCTTCTAGTGAATCTAATGTAACAAACACCCATACAATGCGCACCACCCCGTGATGTTTTTCTCACTCCTACTAGTGAATTTAATGTAACACACACCCATACAATGCGCACCACCCCGTGATGTTTTTCTCACTCCTACTAGTGAATCTAATGTAACACACACCCATAGAATGCGAACCACCCCGTGATGTTTTTCTCACTCCTACGAGTGAATGTAATGTAACACACACCCATACAATGCGCACCACCCCGTGATGTTTTTCTCACTCCTACTAGTGAATCTAATGTAACACACACCCATACAATGCGCACCACCCCGTGATGTTTTTCTCACTGCTACCAGTGACTGTAATGTAACACACCCATACAATGCGAACAACCCCGTGATGTTTTTCTATCTCCTACTAGTGAATGTAATGTAACACACACCCATACAATGCGCACCACCCCGTGATGTTTTTCTATCTCCTACTAGTGAATGTAATGTAACACACACCCATACAATGCGCACCACCCCGTGATGTTTTTCTCACTCCTACTAGTGAATCTAATGTAACACACACCAATACAATGCGCACCACCCCGTGATGTTTTTCTCACTCCTACTAGTGAATGTAATGTAACACACACCCATACAATGCGCACCACCCCGTGATGATTTTCTCACTCCTACTAGTGAATCTAATGTAACACACACCCATACAATGCGCACCACCCCGTGATGTTTTTCGAACTCCTAGTAGTGAATGTAATGAAACACACACCCATACAATGCGCACCACCCCGTGATGTTTTTCGAACTCCTACTGGTGAATCTAATGTAACAAACACCCATACAATGCGCACTACCCCGTGATGTTTTTCTCACTCCTACTAGTGAATCTAATGTAACACACACCCATACAATGCGCACCACCCCGTGATGTTTTTCTCACTCCTACTAGTGAATGTAATGTAACACACACCCATACAATGCGCACCACCCCGTGATGTTTTTCTCACTCCTTCTAGTGAATGTAATGTAACACACACCCATACAATGCGCACCACCCCGTGATGTTTTTCTCACTCCTACTAGTGAATCTAATGTAACACACACCCATACAATGCGCACCACCCCGTGATGTTTTTCTCACTCCTACTAGTGAATGTAATGTAACACACACCCATACAATGCGCACCACCCCGTGATGTTTTTCTCACTCCTACTAGTGAATGTAATGTAGCACACACCCATACAATGCGCACCACCCCGTGATGTTTTTCTCACTCCTACTAGTGAATGTAATGTAACACACACCCATACAATGCGCACCACCCCGTGATGTTTTTCTCACTCCTACTAGTGAATGTAATGTAACACACACCATACAATGCGCACCACCCCGTGATGTTTTTCTCACTCCTACTAGTGAATGTAATGTAACACACACCCATACAATGCGCACCACCCCGTGATGTTTTTCTCACTCCTACTAGTGAATCTAATGTAACAAACACCCATACAATGCGCACCACCCCGTGATGTTTTTCTCACTCCTACTAGTGAATGTAATGTAACACACACCCATACAATGCGCACCACCCCGTGATGTTTTTCTCACTCCTACTAGTGAATGTAATGTAACACACACCCATACAATGCGCACCACCCCGTGATGGTTTTCTCACTCCTACTAGGGAATGTATTGTAACACACACCAATACAATGCGCACCACCCCGTGATGTTTTTCTCACTCCTACTAGTGAATGTAATGTAACACACACCCATACAATGCGCACCACCCCGTGATGTTTTTCTCACTCCTACTAGTGAATGTAATGTAACACACACCCATACAATGCACACCACCCCGTGATGTTTTTCTCACTCCTACTAGTGAATCTAATGTAACACACACCCATACAATGCGCACCACCCCGTGAGGTTTTTCTCACTCCTACCTGTGAATCTAATGTAACACACACCCATACAATGCGCACCACCCCGTGATGTTTTTCTCACTCCTACTAGTGAATGTAATGTAACACACACCCATACAATGCGCACCACCCCGTGATGATTTTCTCACTCCTACTAGTGAATCTAATGTAACAAACACCCATACAATGCGCACCACCCCGTGATGTTTTTCTCACTCCTACTAGTGAATCTAATGTAACACACACCCATACAATGCGCACCACCCCGTGATGTTTTTCTCACTCCTACTAGTGAATCTAATGTAACAAATACCCATACAATGCGCACCACCCCGTGATGTTTTTCTCACTCCTACTAGTCAATGTAATGTAACACACACCCATACAATGCGCACCACCCCGTGATGTTTTTCTCACTCCTACAAATGAGTGTAATGTAACACACACCCATACAATGCGCACCACCCCGTGATGTTTTTCTGACTCCTACGAGTGAATGTAATGTAACACACACCCATACAATGCGCACCACCCCGTGATGTTTTTCTCACTCCTACTAGTGAATCTAATGTAACACACACCCATACAATGCGCACCACCCCGTGATGTTTTTCTCACTCCTACGAGTGAATGTAATGTAACACACACCCATACAATGCGCACCACCCCGTGATGTTTTTCTCACTCCTACTGGTGAATCTAATGTAACACACACCGATACAATGCGCACCACCCCGTGATGTTTTTCTCACTGCTACTAGTGACTGTAATGTAACACACCCATACAATGCGAACAACCCCGTGATGTTTTTCTATCTCCTACTAGTGAATGTAATGTAACACACACCCATACAATGCGCACCACCCCGTGATGTTTTTCTCACTCCTACTAGTGAATGTAATGTAACACACACCCATACAATGCGCACCACCCCGTGATGTTTTTCTCACTCCTACTAGTGAATCTAATGTAACACACACCAATACAATGCGCACCACCCCGTGATGTTTTTCTATCTCCTACTAGTGAATGTAATGTAACACACACCCATACAATGCGCACCACCCCGTGATGATTTTCTCACTCCTACTAGTGAATCTAATGTAACACACACCCATACAATGCGCACCACCCCGTGAATGTTTTTCTCACTCCTAGTAGTGAATGTAATGTAACACACACCCATACAATGCGCACCACCCCGTGATGTTTTTCGAACTCCTACTAGTGAATCTAATGTAACAAACACCCATACAATGCGCACTACCACGTGATGTTTTTCTCACTCCTACTAGTGAATCTAATGTAACACACACCCATACAATGCGCACCACCCCGTGATGTTTTTCTCACTCCTACTAGTGAATGTAATGTAACACACACCCATACAATGCGCACCACCCCGTGATGTTTTTCTCACTCCTTCTAGTGAATGTAATGTAACACACACCCATACAATGCGCACCACCCCGTGATGTTTTTCTCACTCCTACTAGTGAATCTAATGTAACACACACCCATACAATGCGCACCACCCCGTGATGTTTTTCTCACTCCTACTAGTGAATGTAATGTAACACACACCCATACAATGCGCACCACCCCGTGATGTTTTTCTCACTCCTACTAGTGAATGTAATGTAGCACACACCCATACAATGCGCACCACCCCGTGATGTTTTTCTCACTCCTACTAGTGAAAGTAATGTAACACACACCCATACAATGCGCACCACCCCGTGATGTTTTTCTCACTCCTACCAGTGAATCTAATGTAACACACACCCATACAATGCGCACCACCCCGTGATGTTTTTCTCACTCCTACTAGTGAATCTAATGTAACACACACCCATACAATGCGCACCAACCCGTGATGTTTTTCTCACTCCTACTAGTGAATGTAATGTAACACAGACCCATACAATGCGCACCACCCCGTGATGATTTTCTCACTCCTACTAGTGAATGTAATGTAACACACACCCATACAATGCGCACCACCCCGTGATGTTTTTCTCACTCCTACTAGTGAATGTAATGTAACACACACCCATACAATGCGCACCACCCCGTGATGTTTTTCTCACTCCTACGAGTGAATGTAATGTAACACACACCCATACAATGCGCACCACCCCGTGATGTTTTTCTCACTCCTACTAGTGAATGTAATGTAACACACACCCATACAATGCGCACCACCCCGTGATGTTTTTCGCACTCCTACTAGTGAATGTAATGTAACACACACCCATACAATGCGCACCACCCCGTGATGTTTTTCTCACTCCTAGTAGTGAATGTAATGTAACACACACCCATACAATGCGCACCACCCCGTGATGTTTTTCTCACTCCTACTAGTGAATGTAATGTAACACACACCCATACAATGCGCACCACCCCGTGATGTTTTTCTCACTCCTTATAGTGAATCTAATGTAACACACACCCATACAATGCGCACCACCCCGTGATGTTTTTCTCACTCCTACTAGTGAATCTAATGTAACACACACCCATACAATGCGCACCACCCCGTGATGTTTTTCTCACTCCTACTAGTCAATGTAATGTAACACACACCCATACAATGCGCACCACCCCGTGATGTTTTTCTCACTCCTACTAGTGAATGTAATGTAACACACACCCATACAATGCGCACCACCCCGTGATGTTTTTCTCACTCCTACTAGTGAATGTAATGTAGCACACAGCCATACAATGCGCACCACCCCGTGATGTTTTTCTCACTCCTACTAGTGAATGTAATGTAACACACACCCATACAATGCGCACCACCCCGTGATGTTTTTCTCACTCCTACTAGTGAATGTAATGTAACACACCCCCATACAATGCGCACCACCCCGTGATGTTTTTCTCACTCCTACTAGTGAATGTAATGTAACACACACCCATACAATGCGCACCACCCCGTGATGTTTTTCTCACTCCTACTAGTGAATCTAATGTAACAAACACCCATACAATGCGCACCACCCCGTGATGTTTTTCTCACTCCTACTAGTGAATGTAATGTAACACACACCCATACAATGCGCACCACCCCGTGATGTTTTTCTCACTCCTACTAGTGAATGTAATGTAACACACACCCATACAATGCGCACCACCCCGTGATGGTTTTCTCACTCCTACTAGGGAATGTATTGTAACACACACCCATACAATGCGCACCACCCCGTGATGTTTTTCTCACTCCTACTAGTGAATGTAATGTAACACACACCCATACAATGCGCACCACCCCGTGATGTTTTTCTCACTCCTACTAGTGAATGTAATGTAACACACACCCATACAATGCGCACCACCCCGTGATGTTTTTCTCACTCCTACTAGTGAATCTAATGTAACACACACCCATACAATGCGCACCACCCCGTGATGTTTTTCTCACTCCTACCTGTGAATCTAATGTAACACACACCCATACAATGCGCACCACCCCGTGATGTTTTTCTCACTCCTACTAGTGAATGTAATGTAACACACACCCATACAATGCGCACCACCCCGTGATGATTTTCTCACTCCTACTAGTGAATCTAATGTAACAAACACCCATACAATGCGCACCACCCCGTGATGTTTTTCTCACTCCTACTAGTGAATCTAATGTAACACACACCCATACAATGCGCACCACCCCGTGATGTTTTTCTCACTCCTACTAGTGAATCTAATGTAACAAATACCCATACAATGCGCACCACCCCGTGATG
Organism: Cavia porcellus; assembly: GCF_034190915.1. Taxonomy (NCBI): domain Eukaryota; kingdom Metazoa; phylum Chordata; class Mammalia; order Rodentia; family Caviidae; genus Cavia; species Cavia porcellus. The sequence continues at coordinate 149,999 of NW_026947751.1, read as the reverse complement.
TTTTTCTCACTCCTACTAGTCAATGTAATGTAACACACACCCATACAATGCGCACCACCCCGTGATGATTTTCTCACTCCTTCTAGTGAATCTAATGTAACAAACACCCATACAATGCGCACCACCCCGTGATGTTTTTCTCACTCCTACTAGTGAATGTAATGTAACACACACCCATACAATGCGCACCACCCCGTGATGTTTTTCTCACTCCTACTAGTGAATGTAATGTAACACACACCCATACAATGCGCACCACCCCGTGATGTTTTTCTCACTCCTACTATTGAATGTAATGTAACACACACCCATACAATGCGCACCACCCCGTGATGTTTTTCTCACTCCTACAAATGAGTGTAATGTAACACACACCCATACAATGCGCACCACCCCGTGATGTTTTTCTGACTCCTACGAGTGAATGTAATGTAACACACACCCATACAATGCGCACCACCCCGTGATGTTTTTCTCACTCCTACTAGTGAATCTAATGTAACACACACCCATACAATGCGCACCACCCCGTGATGTTTTTCTCACTCCTACGAGTGAATGTAATGTAACACACACCCATACAATGCGCACCACCCCGTGATGTTTTTCTCACTCCTACTAGTGAATCTAATGTAACACACACCGATACAATGCGCACCACCCCGTGATGTTTTTCTCACTGCTACTAGTGACTGTAATGTAACACACCCATACAATGCGAACAACCCCGTGATGTTTTTCTATCTCCTACTAGTGAATGTAATGTAACACACACCCATACAATGCGCACCACCCCGTGATGTTTTTCTCACTCCTACTAGTGAATGTAATGTAACACACACCCATACAATGCGCACCACCCCGTGATGTTTTTCTCACTCCTACTAGTGAATCTAATGTAACACACACCAATACAATGCGCACCACCCCGTGATGTTTTTCTATCTCCTACTAGTGAATGTAATGTAACACACACCCATACAATGCGCACCACCCCGTGATGATTTTCTCACTCCTACTAGTGAATCTAATGTAACACACACCCATACAATGCGCACCACCCCGTGATGTTTTTCTCACTCCTAGTAGTGAATGTAATGTAACACACACCCATACAATGCGCACCACCCCGTGATGTTTTTCGAACTCCTACTAGTGAATCTAATGTAACAAACACCCATACAATGCGCACTACCCCGTGATGTTTTTCTCACTCCTACTAGTGAATCTAATGTAACACACACCCATACAATGCGCACCACCCCGTGATGTTTTTCTCACTCCTACTAGTGAATGTAATGTAACACACACCCATACAATGCGCACCACCCCGTGATGTTTTTCTCACTCCTTCTAGTGAATGTAATGTAACACACACCCATACAATGCGCACCACCCCGTGATGTTTTTCTCACTCCTACTAGTGAATCTAATGTAACACACACCCATACAATGCGCACCACACCGTGATGTTTTTCTCACTCCTACTAGTGAATGTAATGTAACACACACCCATACAATGCGCACCACCCCGTGATGTTTTTCTCACTCCTACTAGTGAATGTAATGTAGCACACACCCATACAATGCGCACCACCCCGTGATGTTTTTCTCACTCCTACTAGTGAAAGTAATGTAACACACACCCATACAATGCGCACAACCCCGTGATGTTTTTCTCACTCCTACTAGTGAATGTAATGTAACACACCCCCATACAATGCGCACCACCCCGTGATGTTTTTCTCACTCCTACTAGTGAATGTAATGTAACACACACCCATACAATGCGCACCACCCCGTGATGTTTTTCGCACTCCTACTAGTGAATGTAATGTAACACACACCCATACAATGCGCACCACCCCGTGATGTTTTTCTCACTCCTACTAGTGAATCTAATGTAACAAACACCCATACAATGCGCACCACCCCGTGATGTTTTTCTCACTCCTACTAGTGAATGTAATGTAACACACACCCATACAATGCGCACCACCCCGTGATGTTTTTCTCACTCCTACTAGTGAATATAATGTAACACACACCCATACAATGCGCACCACCCCGTGATGCTTTTATCACTCCTACTAGGGAATGTATTGTAACACACACCCATACAATGCGCACCATCCCGTGATGTTTTTCTCACTCCTACTAGTGAATGTAATGTAACACACACCCATACAATGCGCACCACCCCGTGATGTTTTTCCCACTCCTACTAGTGAATGTAATGTAACACACACCCATACAATGCGCACCACCCCGTGATGTTTTTCTCACTCCTACTAGTGAATGTAATGTAACACACACCCATACAATGCGCACCACACCGTGATGTTTTTCTCACTCCTACTAGTGAATGTAATGTAACACACACCCATACAATGCGCACCACCCCGTGATGTTTTTCTCACTCCTACTAGTGAATCTAATGTAACACACACCCATACAATGCGCACCACCCCGTGATGTTTTTCTCACTCCTACTAGTGAATCTAATGTAACACACACCCAAACAATGCGCACCAACCCGTGATGTTTTTCTCACTCCTACTAGTGAATGTAATGTAACACAGACCCATACAATGCGCACCACCCCGTGATGATTTTCTCACTCCTACTAGTGAATGTAATGTAACACACACCCATACAATGCGCACCACCCCGTGATGTTTTTCTCACTCCTACTAGTGAATGTAATGTAACACACACCCATACAATGCGCACCACCCCGTGATGTTTTTCTCACTCCTACTAGTGAATGTAATGTAACACACACCCATACAATGCGCACCACCCCGTGATGTTTTTCTCACTCCTACTAGTGAATGTAATGTAACACACACCCATACAAAGCGCACCACCCCGTGATGTTTTTCGCACTCCTATTAGTGAATGTAATGTAACACACACCCATACAATGCGCACCACCCCGTGATGTTTTTCTCACTCCTACTAGTGAATGTAAAGTAACACACACCCATACAATGCGCACCACCCCGTGATGTTTTTCTCACTCCTACTAGTGAATGTAATGTAACACACACCCATACAATGCGCACCACCCCGTGATGTTTTTCTCACTCCTAATAGTGAATCTAATGTAACACACACCCATACAATGCGCACCACCCCGTGATGTTTTTCTCACTCCTACTAGTGAATCTAATGTAACACACACCCATACAATGCGCACCACCCCGTGATGTTTTTCTCACTCCTACTAGTCAATGTAATGTAACACACACCCATACAATGCGCACCACCCCGTGATGTTTTTCTAACTCCTACTAGTGAATGTAATGTAACACACACCCATACAATGCGCACCACCCCGTGATGTTTTTCTCACTCCTACTAGTGAATGTAATGTAACACACACCCATACAATGCGCACCACCCCGTGATGTTTTTCTCACTCCTACTAGTGAATGTAATGTAACACACACCCATACAATGCGCACCACCCCGTGATGTTTTTCTCACTCCTACTAGTGAATGTAATGTAACACACACCCATACAATGCGCACCACCCCGTGATGTTTTTCTCACTGCTACTAGTGACTGTAATGTAACACACCCATACAATGCGAACAACCCCGTGATGTTTTTCTCACTCCTACTAGTGAATGTAATGTAACACACACCCGTACAATGCGCACCACCCCGTGATGTTTTTCTATCTCCTACTAGTGAATGTAATGTAACACACACCCATACAATGCGCACCACCCCGTGATGTTTTTCTCACTCCTACTAGTGAATGTAATGTAACACACACCCATACAATGCGCACCACCCCGTGATGTTTTTCTCACTCCTACTAGTGAATCTAATGTAACACACACCAATACAATGCGCACCACCCCGTGATGTTTTTCTCACTCCTACTAGTGAATGTAATGTAACACACACCCATACAATGCGCACCACCCCGTGATGATTTTCTCACTCCTACTAGTGAATCTAATGTAACACACACCCATACAATGCGCACCACCCCGTGATGTTTTTCTCACTCCTAGTAGTGAATGTAATGTAACACACACCCATACAATGCGCACCACCCCGTGATGTTTTTCGAACTCCTACTAGTGAATCTAATGTAACAAACACCCATACAATGCGCACTACCCCGTGATGTTTTTCTCACTCCTACTAGTGAATCTAATGTAACACACACCCATACAATGCGCACCACCCCGTGATGTTTTTCTCACTCCTACTAGTGAATGTAATGTAACACACACCCATACAATGCGCACCACCCCGTGATGTTTTTCTCACTCCTTCTAGTGAATGTAATGTAACACACACCCATACAATGCGCACCACCCCGTGATGTTTTTCTCACTCCTACTAGTGAATCTAATGTAACACACACCCATACAATGCGCACCACCCCGTGATGTTTTTCTGACTCCTACTAGTGAATGTAATGTAACACACACCCATACAATGCGCACCACCCCGTGATATTTTTCTCACTCCTACTAGTGAATGTAATGTAGCACACACCCATACAATGCGCACCACCCCGTGATGTTTTTCTCACTCCTACTAGTGAAAGTAATGTAACACACACCTATACAATGCGCACCACCCCGTGATGTTTTTCTCACTCCTACTAGTGAATGTAATGTAACACACCCCCATACAATGCGCACCACCCCGTGATGTTTTTCTCACTCCTACTAGTGAATGTAATGTAACACACACCCATACAATGCGCACCACCCCGTGATGTTTTTCGCACTCCTACCAGTGAATGTAATGTAACACACACCCATACAATGCGCACCACCCCGTGATGTTTTTCTCACTCCTACTAGTGAATCTATGTAACAAACACCCATACAATGCGCACCACCCCGTGATGTTTTTCTCACTCCTACTAGTGAATGTAATGTAACACACACCCATACAATGCGCACGACCCCGTGATGTTTTTCTCACTCTTACTAGTGAATGTAATGTAACACACACCCATACAATGCGCACCACCCCGTGATGGTTTTATCACTCCTACTAGGGAATGTATTGTAACACACACCCATACAATGCGCACCACCCCGTGATGTTTTTCTCACTCCTACTAGTGAATGTAATGTAACACACACCCATACAATGCGCACCACCCCGTGATGTTTTTCCCACTCCTACTAGTGAATGTAATGTAACACACACCCATACAATGCGCACCACCCCGTGATGTTTTTCTCACTCCTACTAGTGAATGTAATGTAACACACACCCATACAATGCGCACCACACCGTGATGTTTTTCTCACTCCTACTAGTGAATGTAATGTAACACACACCCATACAATGCGCACCACCCCGTGATGTTTTTCTCACTCCTACTAGTGAATCTAATGTAACACACACCCATACAATGCGCACCACCCCGTGATGTTTTTCTCACTCCTACTAGTGAATCTAATGTAACACACACCCATACAATGCGCACCAACCCGTGATGTTTTTCTCACTCCTACTAGTGAATGTAATGTAACACAGACCCATACAATGCGCACCACCCCGTGATGATTTTCTCACTCCTACTAGTGAATGTAATGTAACACACACCCATACAATGCGCACCACCCCGTGATGTTTTTCTCACTCCTACTAGTGAATGTAATGTAACACACACCCATACAATGCGCACCACCCCGTGATGTTTTTCTCACTCCTACTAGTGAATGTAATGTAACACACACCCATACAATGCGCACCACCCCGTGATGTTTTTCGCACTCCTATTAGTGAATGTAATGTAACACACACCCATACAATGCGCACCACCCCGTGATGTTTTTCTCACTCCTACTAGTGAATGTAATGTAACACACACCCATACAATGCGCACCACCCCGTGATGTTTTTCTCACTCCTACTAGTGAATGTAATGTAACACACACCCATACAATGCGCACCACCCCGTGATGTTTTTCTCACTCCTAATAGTGAATCTAATGTAACACACACCCATACAATGCGCACCACCCCGTGATGTTTTTCTCACTCCTACTAGTGAATCTAATGTAACACACACCCATACAATGCGCACCACCCCGTGATGTTTTTCTCACTCCTACTAGTCAATGTAATGTAACACACACCCATACAATGCGCACCACCCCGTGATGTTTTTCTAACTCCTACTAGTGAATGTAATGTAACACACACCCATACAATGCGCACCACCCCGTGATATTTTTCTCACTCCTACTAGTGAATGTAATGTAACACACACCCATACAATGCGCACCACCCCGTGATGTTTTTCTCATTCCTACTAGTGAATGTAATGTAACACACACCCATACAATGCGCACCACCCCGTGATGTTTTTCTCACTCCTACTAGTGAATGTAATGTAACACACACCCATACAATGCGCACCACCCCGTGATGTTTTTCTCACTCCTACTAATGAGCGTAATGTAACACACACCCATACAATGCGCACCACCCCGTGATGTTTTTCTCACTCCTACGAGTGAATGTAATGTAACACACACCCATAGAATGTGCACCACCCCGTGATGTTTTTCTCACTCCTACTAGTGAATCTAATGTAACACACACCCATACAATGCGCACCACCCCGTGATGTTTTTCTCACTCCTACGAGTGAATGTAATGTAACACATACCCATACAATGCGCACCACCCCGTGATGTTTTTCTCACTCCTACTAGTGAATCTAATGTAACACACACCCATACAATGCGCACCACCCCGTGATGTTTTTCTCACTGCTACTAGTGACTGTAATGTAACACACCCATACAATGCGAACAACCCCGTGATGTTTTTCTCACTCCTACTAGTGAATGTAATGTAACACACACCCGTACAATGCGCACCACCCCGTGATGTTTTTCTATCTCCTACTAGTGAATGTAATGTAACACACACCCATACAATGCGCACCACCCCGTGATGTTTTTCTCACTCCTACTAGTGAATGTAATGTAACACACACCCATACAATGCGCACCACCCCGTGATGTTTTTCTCACTCCTACTAGTGAATCTAATGTAACACACACCAATACAATGCGCACCACCCCGTGATGTTTTTCTCACTCCTACTAGTGAATGTAATGTAACACACACCCATACAATGCGCACCACCCCGTGATGATTTTCTCACTCCTACTAGTGAATCTAATGTAACACACACCCATACAATGCGCACCACCCCGTGATGTTTTTCTCACTCCTAGTAGTGAATGTAATGTAACACACACCCATACAATGCGCACCACCCCGTGATGTTTTTCGAACTCCTACTAGTGAATCTAATGTAACAAACACCCATACAATGCGCACTACCCCGTGATGTTTTTCTCACTCCTACTAGTGAATGTAATGTAACACACACCCATACAATGCGCACCACCCCGTGATGTTTTTCTCACTCCTACTAGTGAATGTAATGTAACACACACCCATACAATGCGCACCACCCCGTGATGTTTTTCTCACTCCTTCTAGTGAATGTAATGTAACACACACCCATACAATGCGCACCACCCCGTGATGTTTTTCTCACTCCTACTAGTGAATGTAATGTAACACACACCCATACAATGCGCACCACCCCGTGATGTTTTTCTCACTCCTACTAGTGAATGTAATGTAACACACACCCATACAATGCGCACCACCCCGTGATGTTTTTCTCACTCCTACTAGTGAATCTAATGTAACACACACCCATACAATGCGCACCACCCCGTGATGTTTTTCTCACTCCTACTAGTGAATGTAATGTAACACACACCCATACAATGCGCACCACCCCGTGATGTTTTTCTCACTCCTACTAGTGAATGTAATGTAGCACACACCCATACAATGCGCACCACCCCGTGATGTTTTTCTCACTCCTACTAGTGAATGTAATGTAACACACACCCATACAATGCGCACCACCCCGTGATGTTTTTCTCACTCCTACTAGTGAATGTAATGTAACACACACCCATACAATGCGCACCACCCCGTGATGTTTTTCTCACTCCTACTAGTGAATGTAATGTAACACACACCCATACAATGCGCACCACCCCGTGATGTTTTTCTCACTCCTACTAGTGAATGTAATGTAACACACACCCATACAATGCGCACCACCCCGTGATGTTTTTCTCACTCCTACTAGTGAATCTAATGAAACAAACAGCCATACAATGCGCACCACCCCGTGATGTTTTTCTCACTGCTACTAGTGAATGTAATGTAACACACACCCATACAATGCGCACCACCCCGTGATGTTTTTCTCACTCCTACTAGTGAATGTAATGTAACACACACCCATACAATGCGCACCACCCCGTGATGTTTTTCTCACTCCTACTAGTGAATGTAATGTAACACAGACCCATACAATGCGCACCACCCCGTGATGATTTTCTCACTCCTACTAGTGAATGTAATGTAACACACACCCATACAATGCGCACCACCCCGTGATGTTTTTCTCACTCCTACTAGTGAATGTAATGTAACACACACCCATACAATGCGCACCACCCCGTGATGTTTTTCTCACTCCTACTAGTGAATGTAATGTAACACACACCCATACAATGCGCACCACCCCGTGATGTTTTTCTCACTCCTACTAGTGAATGTAATGTAACACACACCCATACAATGCGCACCACCCCGTGATGTTTTTCTCACTCCTACTAGTGAATGTAATGTAACACACACCCATACAATGCACACCACCCCGTGATGTTTTTCGCACTCCTACTAGTGAATGTAATGTAACACACACCCATACAATGCGCACCACCCCGTGATGTTTTTCTCACTCCTACTAGTGAATGTAATGTAACACACACCCATACAATGCGCACCACCCCGTGATGTTTTTCTCACTCCTACTAGTGAATGTAATGTAACACACACCCATACAATGCGCACCACCCCGTGATGTTTTTCTCACTCCTACTAGTGAATCTAATGTAACACACACCCATACAATGCGCACCACCCCGTGATGTTTTTCTCACTCCTACCTGTGAATCTAATGTAACACACACCCATACAATGCGCACCACCCCTTGATGTTTTTCTCACTCCTACTAGTGAATGTAATGTAACACACACCCATACAATGCGCACCACCCCGTGATGATTTTCTCACTCCTACTAGTGAATGTAATGTAACACACACCCATACAATGCGCACCACCCCGTGATGTTTTTCTCACTCCTACTAGTGAATGTAATGTAACACACACCCATACAATGCGCACCACCCCGTGATGATTTTCTCACTCCTACTAGTGAATGTAATGTAACACACACCCATACAATGCGCACCACCCCGTGATGTTTTTCTCACTCCTACTAGTGAATGTAATGTAACACACACCCATACAATGCCCACCAACCCGTGATGTTTTTCTCACTCCTACTAGTGAATCTAATGTAACAAACACCCATACAATGCGCAGCACCCCGTGATGTTTTTCTCACTCCTACTAGTGAATGTAATGTAACACACACCCATACAATGCGCACCACCCCGTGATGTTTTTCTCACTCCTACTAGTGAATGTAATGTAACACACACCCATACAATGCGCACCACCCCTCGATGTTTTTCTCACTCCTACTAGTGAATGTAATGTAACACACACCCATACAATGCGCACCACCCCGTGATGTTTTTCTCACTTCCTACTAGTGAATGTAATGTAACACACACCCATACAATGCGCACCACCTCGTGATGTTTTTCTCACTCCTACTAGTGAATCTAATGTAACACACACCCATACAATGCGCACCACCCCGTGATGTTTTTCTCACTGCTACTAGTGACTGTAATGTAACACACCCATACAATGCGAACCACCCCGTGATGTTTTTCTCACTCCTACTAGTGAATGTAATGTAACACACACCCATACAATGCGCACCACCCCGTGATGTTTTTCTAACTCCTACTAGTGAATGTAATGTAACACACACCCGTACAATGCGCACCACCCCGTGATGTTTTTCTCACTCCTACTAGTGAATGTAATGTAACACACACCCATAGAATGCGCACCACCCCGTGATGTTTTTCTCACTCCTACTAGTGAATCTAATGTAACACACACCAATACAATGCGCACCACCCCGTGATGTTTTTCTCACTCCTACTAGTGAATGTAATGTAACACACACCCATACAATGTGCACCACCCCGCGATGTTTTTCAGAAACCTATCCTACATTGCCACTGGATGTTCCCTGACCTCCCCATGCTGACCACCCCACGGTGCTTTTCTCCATCCTACATTGCCACTCACTGCCTATCCTAATTCAGACCCTCCGATTCACACCACCCCGTGATGTTTTTCTCACTCCTACTAGTGAATGTAATGTAACACACACCCATACAATGCGCACCACCCCGTGATGTTTTTCTCACTCCTACTAGTGAATGTAATGTAACACAGACCCATACAATGCGCACCACCCCGTGATGATTTTCTCACTCCTACTAGTGAATGTAATGTAACACACACCCATACAATGCGCACCACCCCGTGATGTTTTTCACACTCCTACTAGTGAATGTAATGTAACACACACCCATACAATGCGCACCACCCCGTGATGTTTTTCTCACTCCTACTAGTGAATGTAATGTAACACACACCCATACAATGCGCACCACCCCGTGATGTTTTTCTCACTCCTACTAGTGAATGTAATGTAACACACACCCATACAATGCGCACCACCCCGTGATGTTTTTCGCACTCCTACTAGTGAATGTAATGTAACACACACCCATACAATGCGCACCACCCCGTGATGTTTTTCTCACTCCTACTAGTGAATGTAATGTAACACACACCCATACAATGCGCACCACCCCGTGATGTTTTTCTCACTCCTACTAGTGAATGTAATGTAACACACACCCATACAATGCGCACCACCCCGTGATGTTTTTCTCACTCCTACTAGTGAATCTAATGTAACACACACCCATACAATGCGCACCACCCCGTGATGTTTTTCTCACTCCTACTAGTGAATCTAATGTAACACACACCCATACAATGCGCACCACCCCGTGATGTTTTTCTCACTCCTACTAGTGAATGTAATGTAACACACACCCATACAATGTGCACCACCCCGTGATGATTTTCTCACTCCTACTAGTGAATGTAATGTAACACACACCCATACAATGCGCACCACCCCGTGATGTTTTTCTCACTCCTACTAGTGAATGTAATGTAACACACACCCATACAATGCGCACCACCCCGTGATGATTTTCTCACTCCTACTAGTGAATCTAATGTAACACACACCCATACAATGCGCACCACCCCGTGATGTTTTTCTCACTCCTACTAGTGAATGTAATGTAACACACACCCATACAATGCCCACCAACCCGTGATATTTTTCTCACTCCTACTAGTGAATCTAATGTAACAAACACCCATACAATGCGCAGCACCCCGTGATGTTTTTCTCACTCCTACTAGTGAATGTAATGTAACACACACCCATACAATGCGCACCACCCCGTGATGTTTTTCTCACTCCTACTAGTGAATGTAATGTAACACACACCCATACAATGCGCACCACCCCGTGATGTTTTTCTCACTCCTACTAGTGAATGTAATGTAACACACACCCATACAATGCGCACCACCCCGTGATGTTTTTCTCACTCCTACTAGTGAATCTAATGTAACACACACCCATACAATGCGCACCACCCCGTGATGTTTTTCTCACTCCTACTAGTGAATCTAATGTAACACACACCCATACAATGCGCACCACCCCGTGATGTTTTTCTCACTCCTACGAGTGAATGTAATGTAACACACACCCATACAATGCGCACCACCCCGTGATGTTTTTCTCACTCCTACTAGTGAATCTAATGTAACACACACCCATACAATGCGCACCACCCCGTGATGTTTTTCTCACTGCTACTAGTGACTGTAATGTAACACACCCATACAATGCGAACCACCCCGTGATGTTTTTCTCACTCCTACTAGTGAATGTAATGTATCACACACCCATACAATGCGCACCATCCCGTGATGTTTTTCTCAGTCCTTCTAGTGAATGTAATGTAACACACACCCATACAATGCGCACCACCCCGTGATGTTTTTCTCACTCCTACTAGTGAATGTAATGTAACACACACCCATACAATGCGCACCACCCCGTGATGTTTTTCTCACTCCTACTAGTGAATGTAATGTAACACACACCCATACAATGCGCACCACCCCGTGATGATTTTCTCACTCCTACTAGTGAATCTAATGTAACACACACCCATACAATGCGCACCACCCCGTGATGTTTTTCTCACTCCTACTAGTGAATGTAATGTAACACACACCCATACAATGCCCACCAACCCGTGATGTTTTTCTCACTCCTACTAGTGAATCTAATGTAACAAACACCCATACAATGCGCACCACCCCGTGATGTTTTTCTCACTCCTACTAGTGAATGTAATGTAACACACACCCATACAATGCGCACCACCCCGTGATGTTTTTCTCACTCCTACTAGTGAATGTAATGTAACACACACCCATACAATGCGCACCACCCCGTGATGTTTTTCTCACTCCTACTAGTGAATGTAATGTAACACACACCCATACAATGCGCACCACCCCGTGATGTTTTTCTCACTCCTACTAGTGAATCTAATGTAACACACACCCATACAATGCGCACCACCCCGGGATGTTTTTCTCACTCCTACTAGTGAATGTAATGTAACACACACCCATACAATGCGCACCACCCCGTGATGTTTTTCGCACTCCTACTAGTGAATGTACTGTAACACACACCCATACAATGCGCACCACCCCGTGATGTTTTTCTCACTCCTACTAGTGAATGTAATGTAACACACACCCATACAATGCGCACCACCCCGTGATGTTTTTCTCACTCCTACTAGTGAATGTAATGTAACACACACCCATACAATGCGCACCACCCCTGATGTTTTTCTCACTCCTACTAGTGAATCTAATGTAACACACACCCATACAATGCGCACCACCCCGTGATGTTTTTCTCACTCCTACTAGTGAATTTAATGTAACACACACCCATACAATGCGCACCACCCCGTGATGTTTTTCTCACTCCTACTAGTGAATGTAATGTAACACACACCCATACAATGCGCACCACCCCGTGATGATTTTCTCACTCCTACTAGTGAATGTAATGTAACACACACCCATACAATGCGCACCACCCCGTCATGTTTTTCTCACTCCTACTAGTGAATGTAATGTAACACACACCCATACAATGCGCACCACCCCGTGATGATTTTCTCACTCCTACTAGTGAATCTAATGTAACACACACCCATACAATGCGCACCACCCCGTGATGTTTTTCTCACTCCTACTAGTGAATGTAATGTAACACACACCCATACAATGCCCACCAACCCGTGATGTTTTTCTCACTCCTACTAGTGAATCTAATGTAACAAACACCCATACAATGCGCAGCACCCCGTGATGTTTTTCTCACTCCTACTAGTGAATGTAATGTAACACACACCCATACAATGCGCACCACCCCGTGATGTTTTTCTCACTCCTACTAGTGAATGTAATGTAACACACACCCATACAATGCGCACCACCCCGTGATGTTTTTCTCACTCCTACTAGTGAATGTAATGTAACACACACCCATACAATGCGCACCACCCCGTGATGTGTTTCTCACTCCTACTAGTGAATGTAATGTAACACACACCCATACAATGCGCACCACCCCGTGATGTTTTTCTCACTCCTACTAGTGAATCTAATGTAACACACACCCATACAATGCGCACCACCCCGTGATGTTTTTCTCACTCCTACGAGTGAATGTAATGTAACACACACCCATACAATGCGCACCACCCCGTGATGTTTTTCTCACTCCTACTAGTGAATCTAATGTAACACACACCCATACAATGCGCACCACCCCGTAATGTTTTTCTCACTGCTACTAGTGACTGTAATGTAACACACCCATACAATGCGAACCACCCCGTGATGTTTTTCTCACTCCTACTAGTGAATGTAATGTAACACACACCCATACAATGCGCACCACCCCGTGATGTTTTTCTCACTCCTACTAGTGAATGTAATGTAACACACACCCATACAATGCGCACCACCCCGTGATGTTTTTCTCACTCCTACTAGTGAATCTAATGTAACACACACCCATACAATGCGCACCACCCCGTGATGTTTTTCTCACTCCTACTAGTGAATGAAATGTAACACACACCCATACAATGCGCACCACCCCGTGATGTTTTTCTCACTCCTACTAGTGAATGTAATGTAACACACACCCATACAATGCGCACCACCCCGTGATGTTTTTCTCACTCCTACTAGTGAATGTAATGTAGCACACATCCATACAATGCGCACCACCCCGTGATGTTTTTCTCACTCCTACTAGTGAATGTAATGTAACACACACCCATACAATGCGCACCACCCCGTGATGTTTTTCTCACTCCTACTAGTGAATGTAATGTAACACACACCCATACAATGCGCACCACCCTGTGATATTTTTCTCACTCCTACTAGTGAATGTAATGTAACACACACCCATACAATGCGCACCACCCCGTGATGTTTTTCTCACTCCTACTAGTGAATGTAATGTAACACACAACCATACAATGCGCACCACCCCGTGATGTTTTTCGCACTCCTATTAGTGAATGTAATGTAACACAGACCCATACAATGCGCACCACCCCGTGATGTTTTTCTCACTCCTACTAGTGAATGTAATGTAACACACACCCATACAATGCGCACCACCCCGTGATGTTTTTCTCACTCCTACTAGTGAATGTAATGTAACACACACCCATAAAATGCGCACCACCCCGTGATGTTTTTCTCACTCCTACTAGTGAATGTAATGTAACACACACCCATACAATGCGCACCACCCCGTGATGTTTTTCTCACTCCTACTAGTGAAGGTAATGTAACACACACCCATACAATGCGCACCACCCCGTGTTGATTGTCTCACTCTTACTAGTGAATCTAATGTAACAAACACCCATACCATGCGCACCACCCCGTGATGTTTTTCTCACTCCTACTAGTGAATGTAATGTAACACACACCCATACAATGCGCACCACCCCGTGATGTTTTTCTCACTGCTACTAGTGAATCTAATGTAACACACACCCATACAATGCGCACCACCCCGTGATGTTTTTCTCACTCCTACTAGTGAATCTAATGTAACACACACCCATACAATGCGCACCACCCCGTGATGTTTTTCTCACTCCTACTAGTGAATGTAATGTAACACAGACCCATACAATGCGCACCACCCCGTGATGATTTTCTAACTCCTACTAGTGAATGTAATGTAACACACACCCATACAATGCGCACCACCCCGTGATGTTTTTCTCATTCCTACTAGTGAATGTAATGTAACACACACCCATACAATGCGCACCACCCCGTGATGTTTTTCTCACTCCTACTAGTGAATGTAATGTAACACACACCCATACAATGCGCACCACCCCGTGATGTTTTTCTCACTCCTACTAGTGAATCTAATGTAACACACACCCATACAATGCGCACCACCCCGTGATGTTTTTCTCACTCCTACTAGTGAATCTAATGTAACACACACCCATACAATGCGCACCACCCCGTGATGTTTTTCTCACTCCTACTAGTGAATGTAATGTATCACACACCCATACAATGCGCACCATCCCGTGATGTTTTTCTCACTCCTTCTAGTGAATGTAATGTAACACACACCCATACAATGCGCACCACCCCGTGATGTTTTTCTCACTCCTACTAGTGAATGTAATGTAACACACACCCATACAATGCGCACCACCTCGTGATGTTTTTCTCACTCCTACTAGTGAATGTAATGTAACACACAGCCATACAATGCGCACCACCCCGTGATGTTTTTCTCACTCCTACTAGTGAATCTAATGTAACACACACCCATAAAATGCGCACCACCCCGTGATGTTTTTCTCACTCCTACTAGTGAATGTAATGTAACACACACCCATACAATGCGCACCACCCCGTGATGATTTTCTCATTCCTACTAGTGAATGTAATGTAACACACACCCATACAATGCGCACCACCCCGTGATGTTTTTCTCACTCCTACTAGTGAATGTAATGTAACACACACCCATACAATGCGCACCACCCCGTGATGATTTTCTCACTCCTACTAGTGAATGTAATGTAACACACACCCATACAATGCGCACCACCCCGTGATGTTTTTCTCACTCCTACTAGTGAATGTAATGTAACACACACCCATACAATGCCCACCAACCCGTGATGTTTTTCTCACTCCTACTAGTGAATCTAATGTAACAAACACCCATACAATGCGCACCACCCCGTGATGTTTTTCTCACTCCTACTAGTGAATGTAATGTAACACACACCCATACAATGCGCACCACCCCGTGATGTTTTTCTCACTCCTACTAGTGAATGTAATGTAACACACACCCATACAATGCGCACCACCACGTGATGTTTTTCTCACTCCTACTAGTGAATGTAATGTAACACACACCCATACAATGCGCACCACCCCTGATGTTTTTCTCACTCCTACTAGTGAATCTAATGTAACACACACCCATACAATGCGCACCACCCCGTGATGTTTTTCTCACTCCTACTAGTGAATTTAATGTAACACACACCCATACAATGCGCACCACCCCGTGATGTTTTTCTCACTCCTACTAGTGAATGTAATGTAACACACACCCATACAATGCGCACCACCCCGTGATGATTTTCTCACTCCTACTAGTGAATGTAATGTAACACACACCCATACAATGCGCACCACCCCGTCATGTTTTTCTCACTCCTACTAGTGAATGTAATGTAACACACACCCATACAATGCGCACCACCCCGTGATGATTTTCTCACTCCTACTAGTGAATCTAATGTAACACACACCCATACAATGCGCACCACCCCGTGATGTTTTTCTCACTCCTACTAGTGAATGTAATGTAACACACACCCATACAATGCCCACCAACCCGTGATGTTTTTCTCACTCCTACTAGTGAATCTAATGTAACAAACACCCATACAATGCGCAGCACCCCGTGATGTTTTTCTCACTCCTACTAGTGAATGTAATGTAACACACACCCATACAATGCGCACCACCCCGTGATGTTTTTCTCACTCCTACTAGTGAATGTAATGTAACACACACCCATACAATGCGCACCACCCCGTGATGTTTTTCTCACTCCTACTAGTGAATGTAATGTAACACACACCCATACAATGCGCACCACCCCGTTATGTTTTTCTCACTCCTACTAGTGAATCTAATGTAACACACACCCATACAATGCGCACCACCCCGTGATGTTTTTCTCACTCCTACTAGTGAATCTAATGTAACACACACCCATACAATGCGCACCACCCCGTGATGTTTTTCTCACTCCTACGAGTGAATGTAATGTAACACACACCCATACAATGCGCACCACCCCGTGATGTTTTTCTCACTCCTACTAGTGAATCTAATGTAACACACACCCATACAATGCGCACCACCCCGTAATGTTTTTCTCACTGCTACTAGTGACTGTAATGTAACACACCCATACAATGCGAACCACCCCGTGATGTTTTTCTCACTCCTACTAGTGAATGTAATGTAACACACACCCATACAATGCGCACCACCCCGTGATGTTTTTCTCACTCCTACTAGTGAATGTAATGTAACACACACCCATACAATGCGCACCACCCCGTGATGTTTTTCTCACTCCTACTAGTGAATCTAATGTAACACACACCCATACAATGCGCACCACCCCGTGATGTTTTTCTCACTCCTACTAGTGAATGAAATGTAACACACACCCATACAATGCGCACCACCCCGTGATGTTTTTCTTACTCCTACTAGTGAATGTAATGTAACACACACCCATACAATGCGCACCACCCCGTGATGTTTTTCTCACTCCTACTAGTGAATGTAATGTAGCACACATCCATACAATGCGCACCACCCCGTGATGTTTTTCTCACTCCTACTAGTGAATGTAATGTAACACACACCCATACAATGCGCACCACCCCGTGATGTTTTTCTCACTCCTACTAGTGAATGTAATGTAACACACACCCATACAATGCGCACCACCCCGTGATGTTTTTCTCACTCCTACTAGTGAATGTAATGTAACACACACCCATACAATGCGCACCACCCCGTGATGTTTTTCTCACTCCTACTAGTGAATGTAATGTAACACACAACCATACAATGCGCACCACCCCGTGATGTTTTTCGCACTCCTATTAGTGAATGTAATGTAACACAGACCCATACAATGCGCACCACCCCGTGATGTTTTTCTCACTCCTACTAGTGAATGTAATGTAACACACACCCATACAATGCGCACCACCCCGTGATGTTTTTCTCACTCCTACTAGTGAATGTAATGTAACACACACCCATAAAATGCGCACCACCCCGTGATGTTTTTCTCACTCCTACTAGTGAATGTAATGTAACACACACCCATACAATGCGCACCACCCCGTGATGTTTTTCTCACTCCTACTAGTGAAGGTAATGTAACACACACCCATACAATGCGCACCACCCCGTGTTGATTGTCTCACTCCTACTAGTGAATCTAATGTAACAAACACCCATACCATGCGCACCACCCCGTGATGTTTTTCTCACTCCTACTAGTGAATGTAATGTAACACACACCCATACAATGCGCACCACCCCGTGATGTTTTTCTCACTCCTACTAGTGAATCTAATGTAACACACACCCATACAATGCGCACCACCCCGTGATGTTTTTCTCACTCCTACTAGTGAATCTAATGTAACACACACCCATACAATGCGCACGACCCCGTGATGTTTTTCTCACTCCTACTAGTGAATGTAATGTAACACAGACCCATACAATGCGCACCACCCCGTGATGATTTTCTAACTCCTACTAGTGAATGTAATGTAACACACACCCATACAATGCGCACCACCCCGTGATGTTTTTCTCACTCCTACTAGTGAATGTAATGTAGCACACATCCATACAATGCGCACCACCCCGTGATGATTTTCTCACTCCTACTAGTGAATGTAATGTAACACACACCCATACAATGCGCACCACCCCGTCATGTTTTTCTCACTCCTACTAGTGAATGTAATGTAACACACACCCATACAATGCGCACCACCCGTGATGTTTTTCTCACTCCTACTAGTGAATCTAATGTAACACACACCCATACAATGCGCACCACCCCGTGATGTTTTTCTCACTCCTACTAGTGAATGTAATGTAACACACACCCATACAATGCCCACCAACCCGTAATGTTTTTCTCACTCCTACTAGTGAATCTAATGTAACAAACACCCATACAATGCGCAGCACCCCGTGATGTTTTTCTCACTCCTACTAGTGAATGTAATGTAACACACACCCATACAATGCGCACCACCCCGTGATGTTTTTCTCACTCCTACTAGTGAATGTAATGTAACACACACCCATACAATGCGCACCACCCCGTGATGTTTTTCTCACTCCTACTAGTGAATGTAATGTAACACACACCCATACAATGCGCACCACCCCGTGATGTTTTTCTCACTCCTACTAGTGAATCTAATGTAACACACACCCATACAATGCGCACCACCCCGTGATGTTTTTCTCACTCCTACTAGTGAATCTAATGTAACACACACCCATACAATGCGCACCACCCCGTGATGTTTTTCTCACTCCTACGAGTGAATGTAATGTAACGCACACCCATACAATGCACACCACCCCGTGATGTTTTTCTCACTCCTACTAGTGAATCTAATGTAACACACACCCATACAATGCGCACCACCCCGTGATGTTTTTCTCATTGCTACTAGTGACTGTAATGTAACACACCCATACAATGCGAACCACCCCGTGATGTTTTTCTCACTCCTACTAGTGAATGTAATGTAACACACACCCATACAATGCGCACCACACCGTGATGTTTTTCTCACTCCTTCTAGTGAATGTAATGTAACACACACCCATACAATGCGCACCACCCCGTGATGTTTTTCTCACTCCTACTAGTGAATCTAATGTAACACACACCCATACAATGCGCACCACCCCGTGATGTTTTTCTCACTCCTACTAGTGAATGAAATGTAACACACACCCATACAATGCGCACCACCCCGTGATGTTTTTCTCACTCCTACTAGTGAATGTAATGTAACACACACCCATACAATGCGCACCACCCCGTGATGTTTTTCTCACTCCTACTAGTGAATGTAATGTAGCACACATCCATACAATGCGCACCACCCCGTGATGTTTTTCTCACTCCTACTAGTGAATGTAATGTAACACACACCCATACGATGCGCACCACCCCGTGATGTTTTTCTCACTCCTACTAGTGAATGTAATGTAACACACACCCATACAATGCGCACCACCCCGTGATGTTTTTCTCACTCCTACTAGTGAATGTAATGTAACACACACCCATACAATGCGCACCACCCCGTGATGTTTTTCTCACTCCTACTAGTGAATGTAATGTAACACACACCCATACAATGCGCACCACCCCGTGATGTTTTTCGCACTCCTATTAGTGAATGTAAAGTAACACAGACCCATACAATGCGCACCATCCCGTGATGTTTTTCTCACTCCTACTAGTGAATGTAATGTAACACACACCCATACAATGCGCACCACCCCGTGATGTTTTTCTCACTCCTACTAGTGAATGTAATGTAACACACACCCATACAATGCGCACCACCCCGTGATGTTTTTCTCACTCCTACTAGTGAATGTAATGTAACACACACCCATACAATGCGCACCACCCTGTGATGTTTTTCTCACTCCTACTAGTGAAGGTAATGTAACACACACCCATACAATGCGCACCACCCCGTGTTGATTGTCTCACTCCTACTAGTGAATCTAATGTAACAAACACCCATACCATGCGCACCACCCCGTGATGTTTTTCTCACTCCTACTAGTGAATCTAATGTAACACACACCTATACAATACGCACCAACCCGTGATGTTTTTCTCACTCCTACTAGTGAATCTAATGTAACAAACACCCATACAATGCGCACCACCCCGTGATGTTTTTCTCACTCCTACTAGTGAATGTAATGTAACAAACACCCATACAATGCGCACCACCCCGTGATGTTTTTCTCACTCCTACTAGTGAATGTAATGTAACACACACCCATACAATGCGCACCACCCCGTGATGTTTTTCTCACTCCTACTAGTGAATGTAATGTAACACACACCCATACAATGCGCACCACCCCGTGATGTTTTTCGCACTCCTATTAGTGAATGTAATGTAACACAGACCCATACAATGCGCACCATCCCGTGATGTTTTTCTCACTCCTACTAGTGAATGTAATGTAACACACACCCATACAATGCGCACCAGCCCGTGATGTTTTTCTCACTCCTACTAGTGAATGTAATGTAACACACACCCATACAATGCGCACCACCCCGTGATGTTTTTCTCACTCCTACTAGTGAATGTAATGTAACACACACCCATACAATGCGCACCACCCTGTGATGTTTTTCTCACTCCTACTAGTGAAGGTAATGTAACACACACCCATACAATGCGCACCTCCCCGTGTTGATTGTCTCACTCCTACTAGTGAATCTAATGTAACAAACACCCATACCATGCGCACCACCCCGTGATGTTTTTCTCACTCCTACTAGTGAATCTAATGTAACACACACCTATACAATACGCACCAACCCGTGATGTTTTTCTCACTCCTACTAGTGAATCTAATGTAACAAACACCCATACAATGCGCACCACCCCGTGATGTTTTTCTCACTCCTACTAGTGAATGTAATGTAACACACACCCATACAATGCGCACCACCCCGTGATGTTTTTCTCACTCCTACTAGTGAATGTAATGTAACACACACCCATACAATGCGCACCACCCCGTGATGGTTTTCTCACTCCTACTAGTGAATGTAATGTAACACACACCCATACAATGCGCACCACCCCGTGATGTTTTTCTCACTCCTACTAGTGAATGTAATGTAACACACACCCATACAATGCGCACCACCCCGTGATGTTTTTCCCACTCCTACTAGTGAATGTAATGTAACACACACCCATACAATGCGCACCACCCCGTGATGTTTTTCTCACTCCTACTAGTGAATGTAATGTAACACACACCCATACAATGCGCACCACCCCGGGATGTTTTTCTCACTCCTACTAGTGAATGTAATGTAACACACACCCATACAATGCGCACCACCCCGTGATGTTTTTCTCCCTCCTACTAGTGAATGTAATGTAACACACACCCATACAATGCGCACCACCCCGTGATGTTTTTCTCACTCCTACTAGTGAATCTAATGTAACACACACCCATACAATGCGCACCACCCCGTGATGTTTTTCTCACTCCTACTAGTGAATCTAATGTAACACACACCCTTACAATGCGCACCACCCCGTGATGTTTTTCTCACTCCTACTAGTGAATGTAATGTAACACAGACCCATACAATGCGCACCACCCCGTGATGATTTTCTAACTCCTACTAGTGAATGTAATGTAACACACACCCATACAATGCGCACCACCCCGTGATGTTTTTCTCACTACTACTAGTGAATGTAATGTAACACACACCCATACAATGCGCACCACCCCGTGATGTTTTTCTCACTCCTACTAGTGAATGTAATGTAAAACACACCCATACAATGCGCACCACCCCGTGATGTTTTTCTCACTCCTACTAGTGAATGTAATGTAACACACACCCATACAATGCGCACCACCCCGTGATATTTTTCGCACTCCTACTAGTGAATGTAATGTAACACACACCCATACAATGCGCAACACCCCGTGATGTTTTTCTCACTCCTACTAGTGAATGTAATGTAACACACACCCATACAATGCGCACCACCCCGTGATGTTTTTCTCACTCCTACTAGTGAATGTAATGTAACACACACCCATACAATGCGCACCACCGCGTGATGTTTTTCTCACTCCTACTAGTGAATCTAATGTAACACACACCCATACAATGCGCACCACCCCGTGATGTTTTTCTCACTCCTACCTGTGAATCTAATGTAACACACACCCATAAAATGCGCACCACCCCGTGATGTTTTTCTCACTCCTACTAGTGAATGTAATGTAACACACACCCATACAATGCGCACCACCCCGTGATGATTTTCTCACTCCTACTAGTGAATGTAATGTAACACACACCCATACAATGCGCACCACCCCGTGATGTTTTTCTCACTCCTACTAGTGAATGTAATGTAACACACACCCATACAATGCGCACCACCCCGTGATGATTTTCTCACTCCTACTAGTGAATGTAATGTAACACACACCCATACAATGCGCACCACCCCGTGATGTTTTTCTCACTCCTAATAGTGAATGTAATGTAACACACACCCATACAATGCCCACCAACCCGTGATGTTTTTCTCACTCCTACTAGTTAATCTAATGTAACAAACACCCATACAATGCGCAGCACCCCGTGATGTTTTTCTCACTCCTACTAGTGAATGTAATGTTACACACACCCATACAATGCGCACCACCCCGTGATGTTTTTCTCACTCCTACTAGTGAATGAAATGTAACACACACCCATACAATGCGCACCACCCCGTGATGTTTTTCTCACTCCTACTAGTGAATGAAATGTAACACACACCCATACAATGCGCACCACCCCGTGATGTTTTTCTCACTCCTACTAGTGAATGTAATGTAACACCCATACAATGCGCACCACCCCGTGATGTTTTTCTCACTCCTACTAGTGAATGTATTGTAACACACACCCATACAATGCGCACCACCCCGTGATGTTTTTCTCACTCCTACTAGTGAATGTATTGTAACACACACCCATACAATGCGCACCACCCCGTGATGTTTTTCTCACTCCTACGAGTGAATGTAATGTAACACACACCCATACAATGCGCACCACCCCGTGATGTTTTTCTCACTCCTACTAGTGAATCTAATGTAACACACACCCATACAATGCGCACCACCCCGTGATGTTTTTCTCACTGCTACTAGTGACTGTAATGTAACACACCCATACAATGCGCACCACCCCGTGATGTTTTTCTCACTCCTACTAGTGAATGTAATGTAACACACACCCATACAATGCGCACCACCCCGTGATGTTTTTCTAACTCCTACTAGTGAATGTAATGTAACACACACCCGTACAATGCGCACCACCCCGTGATGTTTTTCTCACTCCTACTAGTGAATGTAATGTAACACACACCCATACAATGCGCACCACCCCGTGATGTTTTTCTCACTCCTACTAGTGAATCTAATGTAACACACACCAATACAATGCGCACCACCCCGTGATGTTTTTCTCACTCCTACTAGTGAATGTAATGTAACACACACCCATACAATGCGCACCACCCCGTGATGATTTTCTCACTCCTACTAGTGAATCTAATGTAACACACACCCATACAATGCGCACCACCCCGTGATGTTTTTCTCACTCCTACTAGTGAATGTAATGTAACACACACCCATACAATGCGCACCACCCCGTGATGTTTTTCTCACTCCTACTAGTGAATGTAATGTAACACACACCCATACAATGCGCACCACCCCGTGATGTTTTTCTCACTCCTACTAGTGAATCTAATGTAACACACACCCATACAATGCGCACCACCCCGTGATGTTTTTCTCACTCCTACTAGTGAATCTAATGTAACACACTCCCATACAATGCGCACCACTCCGTGATGTTTTTCTCACTCCTACTAGTGAATCTAATGTAACACACACCCATACAATGCGCACCACCCCGTGATGTTTTTCTCACTCCTACTACTGGATGTAATGTAACACACACCCATACAATGCGCACCACCCCGTGATGATTTTCTCACTCCTACTAGTGAATGTAATGTAACACACACCCATACAATGCGCACCACCCCGTGATGTTTTTCCCACTCCTACTAGTGAATGTAATGTAACACACACCCATACAATGCGCACCACCCCGTGATGTTTTTCTGACTCCTACTAGTGAATGTAATGTAACACACACCCATACAATGCGCACCACCCCGTGATGTTTTTCTGACTCCTACTAGTGAATGTAATGTAACACACACCCATACAATGCGCACCACCCCGTGATGTTTTTCTCACTCCTACTAGTGAATCTAATGTAACACACACCCATACAATGCGCACCACCCCGTGATGTTTTTCTCACTGCTACTAGTGACTGTAATGTAACACACCCATACAATGCGAACCACCCCGTGATGTTTTTCTCACTCCTAGTAGTGAATGTAATGTAACACACACCCATACAATGCGCACCACCCCGTGATGTTTTTCTCACTCCTTCTAGTGAATGTAATGCAACACACACCCATACAATGCGCACCACCCCGTGATGTTTTTCTCACTCCTACTAGTGAATCTAATGTAACACACACCCATACAATGCGCACCACCCCGTGATGTTTTTCTCACTCCTACTAGTGAATGAAATGTAACACACACCCATACGATGCGCACCCACCCCGTGATGTTTTTCTCACTCCTACTAGTGAATGTAATGTAACACACACCCATACAATGCGCACCACCCCGTGATGGTTTTCTCACTCCTACTAGTGAATGTAATGTAACACACACCCATACAATGCGCACCACCCCGTGATGTTTTTCTCACTCCTACTAGTGAATGAAATGTAACACACACCCATACAATGCGCACCACCCCGTGATGTTTTTCTCACTCCTACTAGTGAATGTAATGTAACAAACACCCATACAATGCGCACCACCCCGTGATGTTTTTCTCACTCCTACTAGTGAATGTAATGTAACACACACCCATACAATGCGCACCACCCCGTGATGGTTTTCTCACTCCTACTAGTGAATGTAATGTAACACACACCCATACAATGCGCACCACCCCGTGATGTTTTCTCACTCCTACTAGTGAATGTAATGTAACACACACCCATACAATGCGCACCACCCCGTGATGTTTTTCTCACTCCTACTAGTGAATGTAATGTAACACACACCCATACAATGCGCACCACCCCGTGATGTTTTTCCCACTCCTACTAGTGAATGTAATGTAACACACACCCATACAATGCGCACCACCCCGTGATGTTTTTCTCACTCCTACTAGTGAATGTAATGTAACACACACCCATACAATGCGCACCACCCCGTGATGTTTTTCTCACTCCTACTAGTGAATGTAATGTAACACACACCCATACAATGCGCACCACCCCGTGATGTTTTTCTCACTCCTACTAGTGAATGTAATGTAACACACACCCATACAATGCGCACCACCCCGTGATGGTTTTCTCACTCCTACTAGTGAATGTAATGTAACACACACCCATACAATGCGCACCACCCCGTGATGTTTTTCTCACTCCTAATAGTGAATGTAATGTAACACACACCCATACAATGCGCACAACCCGTGATGTTTTTCCCACTCCTATTAGTGCATGTAATGTAACACACACCCATACAATGCGCACCACCCCGTGATGTTTTTCTCACTCCTACTAGTGAATGTAATGTAACACACACCCATACAATGCGCACCACCCCGTGATGTTTTTCTCACTCCTACTAGTGAATGTAATGTAACACACACCCATACAATGCGCACCACCCCGTGATGTTTTTCTCACTCCTACTAGTGAATGTAATGTAACACACACCCATACAATGCGCACCACCCCGTGATGTTTTTCTCACTCCTACTAGTGAATCTAATGTAACACACACCCATACAATGCGCACCACCCCGTGATGTTTTTCTCACTCCTACTAGTGAATCTAATGTAACACACACCCATACAATGCGCACCACCCCGTGATGTTTTTCTCACTCCTACTAGTGAATGTAATGTAACACAGACCCATACAATGCGCACCACCCCGTGATGATTTTCTAACTCCTACTAGTGAATGTAATGTAACACACACCCATACAATGCGCACCACCCCGTGATGTTTTTCTCACTACTACTAGTGAATGTAATGTAACACACACCCATACAATGCGCACCACCCCGTGATGTTTTTCTCACTCCTACTAGTGAATGTAATGTAACACACACCCATACAATGCGCACCACCCCGTGATGTTTTTCTCACTCCTACTAGTGAATGTAATGTAACACACACCCATACAATGCGCACCACCCCGTGATGTTTTTCGCACTCCTACTAGTGAATGTAATGTAACACACACCCATACAATGCGCACCACCCCGTGATGTTTTTCTCACTCCTACTAGTGAATGTAATGTAACACACACCCATACAATGCGCACCACCCCGTGATGTTTTTCTCACTCCTACTAGTGAATGTAATGTAACACACATCCATACAATGCGCACCACCCTGTGATGTTTTTCTCACTCCTACTAGTGAAGGTAATGTAACACACACCCATACAATGCGCACCACCCCGTGTTGATTGTCTCACTCCTACTAGTGAATCTAATGTAACAAACACCCATACCATGCGCACCACCCCGTGATGTTTTTCTCACTCCTACTAGTGATCTAATGTAACACACACCTATACAATACGCACCAACCCGTGATGTTTTTCTCACTCCTACTAGTGAATCTAATGTAACAAACACCCATAAAATGCGCACCACCCCGTGATGTTTTTCTCACTCCTACTAGTGAATGTAATGTAACACACACCCATACAATGCGCACCACCCCGTGATGTTTTCTCACTCCTACTAGTGAATGTAATGTAACACACACCCATACAATGCGCACCACCCCGTGATGGTTTTCTCACTCCTACTAGTGAATGTAATGTAACACACACCCATACAATGCGCACCACCCCGTGATGTTTTTCTCACTCCTACTAGTGAATGTAATGTAACACACACCCATACAATGCGCAACACCCCGTGATGTT
Organism: Cavia porcellus; assembly: GCF_034190915.1. Taxonomy (NCBI): domain Eukaryota; kingdom Metazoa; phylum Chordata; class Mammalia; order Rodentia; family Caviidae; genus Cavia; species Cavia porcellus. The sequence goes on along the minus strand of NW_026947751.1, from coordinate 121,677 downwards.
TTTCCCACTCCTACTAGTGAATGTAATGTAACACACACCCATACAATGCGCACCACCCCGTGATGTTTTTCTCACTCCTACTAGTGAATGTAATGTAACACACACCCATACAATGCGCACCACCCCGTGATGTTTTTCTCACTCCTACTAGTGAATGTAATGTAACACACACCCATACAATGCGCACCACCCCGTGATGTTTTTCTCACTCCTACTAGTGAATGTAATGTAACACACACCCATACAATGCGCACCACCCCGTGATGTTTTTCTCACTCCTACTAGTGAATCTAATGTAACACACACCCATACAATGCACACCACCCCGTGATGTTTTTCTCACTCCTACTAGTGAATCTAATGTAACACACACCCATACAATGCGCACCACCCCGTGATGTTTTTCTCACTCCTACTAGTGAATGTAATGTAACACAGACCCATACAATGCGCACCACCCCGTGATGATTTTCTAACTCCTACTAGTGAATGTAATGTAACACACACCCATACAATGCGCACCACCCCGTGATGTTTTTCTCACTACTACTAGTGAATGTAATGTAACACACACCCATACAATGCGCACCACCCCGTGATGTTTTTCTCACTCCTACTAGTGAATGTAATGTAACACACACCCATACAATGCGCACCACCCCGTGATGTTTTTCTCACTCCTACTAGTGAATGTAATGTAACACACACCCATACAATGCGCACCACCCCGTGATGTTTTCTCACTCCTACTAGTGAATGTAATGTAACACACACCCATACAATGCGCACCACCCCGTGATGTTTTTCTCACTCCTACTAGTGAATGTAATGTAACACACACCCATACAATGCGCACCACCCCGTGATGTTTTTCGCACTCCTACTAGTGAATGTAATGTAACACACACCCATACAATGCGCACCACCCCGTGATGTTTTTCTCACTCCTACTAGTGAATGTAATGTAACACACACCCATACAATGCGCACCACCCCGTGATGATTTTCTCACTCCTACTAGTGAATGTAATGTAACACACACCCATACAATGCGCACCACCCCGTGATGTTTTTCTCACTCCTACTAGTGAATGTAATGTAACACACACCCATACAATGCGCCCGTGATGATTTTCTCACTCCTAGTAGTGAATGTAATGTAACACACACCCATACAATGCGCACCTCCCCGTGATGTTTTTCTCACTCCTACTAGTGAATGTAATGTAACACACACCCATACAATGCCCACCAACCCGTGATGTTTTTCTCACTCCTACTAGTTAATCTAATGTAACAAACACCCATACAATGCGCAGCACCCCGTGATGTTTTTCTCACTCCTACTAGTGAATGTAATGTTACACACACCCATACAATGCGCACCACCCGTGATGTTTTTCTCACTCCTACTAGTGAATGAAATGTAACACACACCCATACAATGCGCACCACCCCGTGATGTTTTTCTAACTCCTACTAGTGAATGTAATGTAACACACACCCATACAATGCGCACCACCCCGTGATGTTTTTCTCACTCCTACTAGTGAATCTAATGTAACACACACCCATACAATGCGCACCACCCCGTGATGTTTTTCTCACTCCTACTAGTGAATCTAATGTAACACACACCCATACAATGCGCACCACTCCGTGATGTTTTTCTCACTCCTACTAGTGAATCTAATGTAACACACACCCATACAATGCGCACCACCCCGTGATGTTTTTCTCACTCCTACTACTGGAATGTAATGTAACACACACCCATACAATGCGCACCACCCCGTGATGATTTTCTCACTCCTACTAGTGAATGTAATGTAACACACACCCATACAATGCGCACCACCCCGTGATGTTTTTCCCACTCCTACTAGTGAATGTAATGTAACACACACCCATACAATGCGCACCACCCCGTGATGTTTTTCTGACTCCTACTAGTGAATGTAATGTAACACACACCCATACAATGCGCACCACCCCGTGATGTTTTTCTCACTCCTACTAGTGAATGTAATGTAACACACACCCATACAATGCGCACCACCCCGTGATGTTTTTCTCACTCCTACTAGTGAATCTAATGTAACACACACCCATACAATGCGCACCACCCCGTGATGTTTTTCTCACTCCTACTAGTGAATGTAATGTAACACAGACCCATACAATGCGCACCACCCCGTGATGATTTTCTCACTCCTACTAGTGAATGTAATGTAACACACACCCATACAATGCGCACCACCCCGTGATGTTTTTCTCACTCCTACTAGTGAATGTAATGTAACACACACCCATACAATGCGCACCACCCCGTGATGTTTTTCTCACTCCTACTAGTGAATCTAATGTAACACACACCCATACAATGCGCACCACCCCGTGATGTTTTTCGCACTCCTACTAGTGAATGTAATGTAACACACACCCATACAATGCGCACCACCCCGTGATGTTTTTCTCACTCCTACTAGTGAATGTAATGTAACACACACCCATACAATGCGCACCACCCCGTGATGTTTTTCTCACTCCTACTAGTGAATGTAATGTAACACACACCCATACAATGCGCACCACCCCGTGATGTTTTTCGCACTCCTACTAGTGAATGTAATGTAACACACACCCATACAATGCGCACCACCCCGTGATGTTTTTCGCCCTCCTACTAGTGAATGTAATCTAACACACACCCATACAATGCACACCACCCCGTGATGTTTTTCTCACTCCTACTAGTGAATGTAATGTAACACACACCCATACAATGCGCACCACCCCGTGATGTTTTTCTCACTCCTACTAGTGAATCTAATGTAACACACACCCATACAATGCGCACCACCCCGTCATGTTTTTCTCACTCCTACTAGTGAATGTAATGTAACACACACCCATGCAATGCGCACCACCCCGTGATGATTTTCTCACTCCTACTAGTGAATCTAATGTAACACACACCCATACAATGCGCACCACCCCGTGATGTTTTTCTCACTCCTACTAGTGAATCTAATGTAACACACACCCATACAATGCGCACCACCCCGTGATGTTTTTCCCACTCCTACTAGTGAATGTAATGTAACACACACCCATACAATGCGCACGACCCCGTGATGTTTTTCTCACTCTTACTAGTGAATGTAATGTAACACACACCCATACAATGCGCACCACCCCGTGATGATTTTCTCACTCCTACTAGTGAATCTAATGTAACACACACCCATACAATGCGCACCACCCCGTGATGTTTTTCTCACTCCTACTAGTGAATGTAATGTAACACACACCCATACAATGCACACCACCCCGTGATGATTTTCTCACTCCTACTAGTGAATCTAATGTAACACACACCCATACAATGCGCACCACCCCGTGATGTTTTTCTCACTCCTACTAGTGAATGTAATGTAACACACACCCATACAATGCGCACCACCCCGTGATGTTTTTCTCACTCCTACTAGTGAATGTAATGTAACACACACCCATACAATGCGCACCACCCCGTGATGTTTTTCTCACTCCTACTAGTGAATCTAATGTAACACACACCCATAAAATGCGCACCACCCCGTGATGTTTTTCTCACTCCTACTAGTGAATCTAATGTAACACACACCCATACAATGCGCACCACCCCGTGATGTTTTTCTCACTCCTACTAGTGAATCTAATGTAACACACACCCATACAATGCGCACCACCCCGTGATGTTTTTCTCACTCCTACTACTGAATGTAATGTAACACACACCCATACAATGCGCACCACCCCGTGATGATTTTCTCACTCCTACTAGTGAATGTAATGTAACACACACCATACAATGCGCACCACCCCGTGATGTTTTTCCCACTCCTACTAGTGAATGTAATGTAACACACACCCATACAATGCGCACCACCCCGTGATGTTTTTCCGACTCCTACTAGTAAATGTAATGTAACACACACCCATACAATGCGCACCACCCCGTGATGTTTTTCTCACTCCTACTAGTGAATGTAATGTAACACACACCCATACAATGCGCACCACCCCGTGATGTTTTTCTCACTCCTACTAGTGAATCTAATGTAACACACACCCATACAATGCGCACCACCCCGTGATGTTTTTCTCACTCCTACTAGTGAATCTAATGTAACACACACCCATACAATGCGCACCACCCCGTGATGTTTTTCTCACTCCTACTAGTGAATGTAATGTAACACAGACCCATACAATGCGCACCACCCCGTGATGATTTTCTCACTCCTACTAGTGAATGTAATGTAACACACACCCATACAATGCGCACCACCCCGTGATGTTTTTCTCACTCCTACTTGTGAATGTAATGTAACACACACCCATACAATGCGCACCACCCCGTGATGTTTTTCTCACTCCTACTAGTGAATCTAATGTAACACACACCCATACAATGCGCACCACCCCGTGATGTTTTTCGCACTCCTACTAGTGAATGTAATGTAACACACACCCATACAATGCGCACCACCCCGTGATGTTTTTCGCACTCCTACTAGTGAATGTAATGTAACACACACCCATACAATGCGCACCACCCCGTGATGTCTTTCTCACTCCTACTAGTGAATGTAATGTAACACACACCCATACAATGCGCACCACCCCGTGATGTTTTTCGCACTCCTACTAGTGAATGTAATGTAACACAGACCCATACAATGCGCACCACCCCGTGATGATTTTCTCACTCCTACTAGTGAATGTAATGTAACACACACCCATACAATGCGCACCACCCCGTGATGTTTTTCTCACTCCTACTAGTGAATGTAATGTAACACACACCCATACAATGCGCACCACCCCGTGATGTTTTTCTCACTCCTACTAGTGAATCTAATGTAACACACACCCATACAATGCGCACCACCCCGTGATGTTTTTCGCACTCCTACTAGTGAATGTAATGTAACACACACCCATACAATGCGCACCACCCCGTGATGTTTTTCTCACTCCTACTAGTGAATGTAATGTAACACACACCCATACAATGCGCACCACCCCGTGATGTTTTTCTCACTCCTACTAGTGAATCTAATGTAACACACACCCATAAAATGCGCACCACCCCGTGATGTTTTTCTCACTCCTACTAGTGAATCTAATGTAACACACACCCATACAATGCGCACCACCCCGTGATGTTTTTCTCACTCCTACTAGTGAATCTAATGTAACACACACCCATACAATGCGCACCACCCCGTGATGTTTTTCTCACTCCTACTACTGAATGTAATGTAACACACACCCATACAATGCGCACACCCCGTGATGATTTTCTCACTCCTACTAGTGAATGTAATGTAACACACACCCATACAATGCGCACCACCCCGTGATGTTTTTCCCACTCCTACTAGTGAATGTAATGTAACACACACCCATACAATGCGCACCACCCCGTGATGTTTTTCCGACTCCTACTAGTAAATGTAATGTAACACACACCCATACAATGCGCACCACCCCGTGATGTTTTTCTCACTCCTACTAGTGAATGTAATGTAACACACACCCATACAATGCGCACCACCCCGTGATGTTTTTCTCACTCCTACTAGTGAATCTAATGTAACACACACCCATACAATGCGCACCACCCCGTGATGTTTTTCTCACTCCTACTAGTGAATCTAATGTAACACACACCCATACAATGCGCACCACCCCGTGATGTTTTTCTCACTCCTACTAGTGAATGTAATGTAACACAGACCCATACAATGCGCACCACCCCGTGATGATTTTCTCACTCCTACTAGTGAATGTAATGTAACACACACCCATACAATGCGCACCACCCCGTGATGTTTTTCTCACTCCTACTTGTGAATGTAATGTAACACACACCCATACAATGCGCACCACCCCGTGATGTTTTTCTCACTCCTACTAGTGAATCTAATGTAACACACACCCATACAATGCGCACCACCCCGTGATGTTTTTCGCACTCCTACTAGTGAATGTAATGTAACACACACCCATACAATGCGCACCACCCCGTGATGTTTTTCGCACTCCTACTAGTGAATGTAATGTAACACACACCCATACAATGCGCACCACCCCGTGATGTCTTTCTCACTCCTACTAGTGAATGTAATGTAACACACACCCATACAATGCGCACCACCCCGTGATGTTTTTCGCACTCCTACTAGTGAATGTAATGTAACACAGACCCATACAATGCGCACCACCCCGTGATGATTTTCTCACTCCTACTAGTGAATGTAATGTAACACACACCCATACAATGCGCACCACCCCGTGATGTTTTTCTCACTCCTACTAGTGAATGTAATGTAACACACACCCATACAATGCGCACCACCCCGTGATGTTTTTCTCACTCCTACTAGTGAATCTAATGTAACACACACCCATACAATGCGCACCACCCCGTGATGTTTTTCGCACTCCTACTAGTGAATGTAATGTAACACACACCCATACAATGCGCACCACCCCGTGATGTTTTTCGCACTCCTACTAGTGAATGTAATGTAACACACACCCATACAATGCGCACCACCCCGTGATGTTTTTCTCACTCCTACTAGTGAATGTAATGTAACACACACCCATACAATGCGCACCACCCCGTGATGTTTTTCTCACTCCTACTAGTGAATGTAATGTAACACACACCCATACAATGCGCACCACCCCGTGATGTTTTTCGCACTCCTACTAGTGAATGTAATGTAACACACACCCATACAATGCGCACCACCCCGTGATGTTTTTCGCCCTCCTACTAGTGAATGTAATGTAACACACACCCATACAATGCACACCACCCCGTGATGTTTTTCTCACTCCTACTAGTGAATGTAATGTAACAAACACCCATACAATGCGCACCACCCCGTGATGTTTTTCTCACTCCTACTAGTGAATCTAATGTAACACACACCCATACAATGCGCACCACCCCGTCATGTTTTTCTCACTCCTACTAGTGAATGTAATGTAACACACACCCATGCAATGCGCACCACCCCGTGATGATTTTCTCACTCCTACTAGTGAATCTAATGTAACACACACCCATACAATGCGCACCACCCCGTGATGTTTTTCTCACTCCTACTAGTGAATCTAATGTAACACACACCCATACAATGCGCACCACCCCGTGATGTTTTTCCCACTCCTACTAGTGAATGTAATGTAACACACACCCATACAATGCGCACGACCCCGTGATGTTTTTCTCACTCTTACTAGTGAATGTAATGTAACACACACCCATACAATGCGCACCACCCCGTGATGATTTTCTCACTCCTACTAGTGAATCTAATGTAACACACACCCATACAATGCGCACCACCCCGTGATGTTTTTCTCACTCCTACTAGTGAATGTAATGTAACACACACCCATACAATGCACACCACCCCGTGATGATTTTCTCACTCCTACTAGTGAATCTAATGTAACACACACCCATACAATGCGCACCACCCCGTGATGTTTTTCTCACTCCTACTAGTGAATGTAATGTAACACACACCCATACAATGCGCACCACCCCGTGATGTTTTTCTCACTCCTACTAGTGAATGTAATGTAACACACACCCATACAATGCGCACCACCCCGTGATGTTTTTCTCACTCCTACTAGTGAATGTAATGTAACACACACCCATACAATGCGCACCACCCCGTGATGTTTTTCTCACTCCTACTTGTGAATGTAATGTAACACACACCCATACAATGCGCACCACCCCGTGATGTTTTTCTCACTCCTACTAGTGAATCTAATGTAACACACACCCATACAATGCGCACCACCCCGTGATGTTTTTCGCACTCCTACTAGTGAATGTAATGTAACACACACCCATACAATGCGCACCACCCCGTGATGTTTTTCGCACTCCTACTAGTGAATGTAATGTAACACACACCCATACAATGCGCACCACCCCGTGATGTCTTTCTCACTCCTACTAGTGAATGTAATGTAACACACACCCATACAATGCGCACCACCCCGTGATGTTTTTCGCACTCCTACTAGTGAATGTAATGTAACACACACCCATACAATGCGCACCACCCCGTGATGTTTTTCGCACTCCTACTAGTGAATGTAATGTAACACACACCCATACAATGCGCACCACCCCGTGATGTTTTTCTCACTCCTACTAGTGAATGTAATGTAACACACACCCATACAATGCGCACCACCCCGTGATGTTTTTCTCACTCCTACTAGTGAATCTAATGTAACACACACCCATACAATGCGCACCACCCCGTGATGTTTTTCTCACTCCTACTAGTGAATCTAATGTAACACACACCCATACAATGCGCACCACCCCGTCATGTTTTTCTCACTCCTACTAGTGAATGTAATGTAACACACACCCATGCAATGCGCACCACCCTGTGATGATTTTCTCACTCCTACTAGTGAATCTAATGTAACACACACCCATACAATGCGCACCACCCCGTGATGTTTTTCTCACTCCTACTAGTGAATGTAATGTAACACACACCCATACAATGCCCACCAACCCGTGATGTTTTTCTCACTCCTACTAGTGAATCTAATGTAACAAACACCTATACAATGCGCAGCACCCCTTGATGTTTTTCTTCACTCCTACTAGTGAATGTAATGTAACACACACCCATACAATGTGCACCACCCCGTGATGTTTTTCTCACTCCTACTAGTGAATGTAATGTAACACACACCCATACAATGCGCACCACCCCGTGATGTTTTTCTCACTCCTACTAGTGAATGTAATGTAACACACACCCATACAATGCGCACCACCCCGTGATGTTTTTCTCACTCCTACTAGTGAATCTAATGTAACACACACCCATACAATGCGCACCACCCCGTGATGTTTTTCTCACTCCTACTAGTGAATCTAATGTAACACACACCCATACAATGCGCACCACCCCGTGATGTTTTTCTCACTCCTACGAGTGAATGTAATGTAACACACACCCATACAATGCGCACCACCCCGTGATGTTTTTCTCACTCCTACTAGTGAATCTAATGTAACACACACCCATACAATGCGCACCACCCCGTGATGTTTTTCTCACTGCTACTAGTGACTGTAATGTAACACACCCATACAATGCGAACCACCCCGTGATGTTTTTCTCACTCCTACTAGTGAATGTAATGTAACACACACCCATACAATGCGCACCACCCCGTGATGTTTTTCTCACTCCTTCTAGTGAATGTAATGTAACACACACCCATACAATGCGCACCACCCCGTGATGTTTTTCTCACTCCTACTAGTGAATCTAATGTAACACACACCCATACAATGCGCACCACCCCGTGATGTTTTTCTCACTCCTACTAGTGAATGTAATGTAGCACACATCCATACAATGCGCACCACCCCGTGATGTTTTTCTCACTCCTACTAGTGAATGTAATGTAACACACACCCATACAATGCGCACCACCCCGTGATGTTTTTCTCACTCCTACTAGTGAATGTAATGTAACACACACCCATACAATGCGCACCACCCCGTGATGTTTTTCTCACTCCTACTAGTGAATGTAATGTAACACACACCCATACAATGCGCACCACCCCGTGAGGTTTTTCTCACTCCTACTAGTGAATGTAATGTAACACACACCCATACAATGCGCACCACCCCGTGATGTTTTTCGCACTCCTACTAGTGAATCTAATGTAACACACACCCATACAATGCGCACCACCCCGTGATGTTTTTCTCACTCCTACTAGTGAATGTAATGTAACACACACCCATACAATGCGCACCACCCCGTGATGTTTTTCTCACTCCTACTAGTGAATGTAATGTAACACACACCCATACAATGCGCACCACCCCGTGATGTTTTTCTCACTCCTACTAGTGAATCTAATGTAACACACACCCATACAATGCGCACCACCCCGTGATGTTTTTCTCACTCCTACTAGTGAATCTAATGTAACACACACCCATAAAATGCGCACCACTCCGTGATGTTTTTCTCACTCCTACTAGTGAATCTAATGTAACACACACCCATACAATGCGCACCACCCCGTGATGTTTTTCTCACTCCTACTACTGAATGTAATGTAACACACACCCATACAATGCGCACCACCCCGTGATGATTTTCTCACTCCTACTAGTGAATGTAATGTAACACACACCCATACAATGCGCACCACCCCGTGATGTTTTTCCCACTCCTACTAGTGAATGTAATGTAACACAAACCCATACAATGCGCACCACCCCGTGATGTTTTTCTGACTCCTACTAGTGAATGTAATGTAACACACACCCATACAATGCGCACCACCCCGTGATGTTTTTCTCACTCCTACTAGTGAATGTAATGTAACACACACCCATACAATGCGCACCACCCCGTGATGTTTTTCTCACTCCTACTAGTGAATCTAATGTAACACACACCCATACAATGCGCACCACCCCGTGATGTTTTTCTCACTCCTACTAGTGAATCTAATGTAACACACACCCATACAATGCGCACCACCCCGTGATGTTTTTCTCACTCCTACTAGTGAATGTAATGTAACACAGACCCATACAATGCGCACCACCCCGTGATGATTTTCTCACTCCTACTAGTGAATGTAATGTAACACACACCCATACAATGCGCACCACCCCGTGATGTTTTTCTCACTCCTACTTGTGAATGTAATGTAACACACACCCATACAATGCGCACCACCCCGTGATGTTTTTCTCACTCCTACTAGTGAATCTAATGTAACACACACCCATACAATGCGCACCACCCCGTGATGTTTTTCGCACTCCTACTAGTGAATGTAATGTAACACACACCCATACAATGCGCACCACCCCGTGATGTTTTTCGCACTCCTACTAGTGAATGTAATGTAACACACACCCATACAATGCGCACCACCCCGTGATGTCTTTCTCACTCCTACTAGTGAATGTAATGTAACACACACCCATACAATGCGCACCACCCCATGATGTTTTTCGCACTCCTACTAGTGAATGTAATGTAACACACAACCATACAATGCGCACCACCCCGTGATGTTTTTCGCACTCCTACTAGTGAATGTAATGTAACACACACCCATACAATGCGCACCACCCCGTGATGTTTTTCTCACTCCTACTAGTGAATGTAATGTAACACACACCCATACAATGTGCACCACCCCGTGATGTTTTTCTCACTCCTACTAGTGAATCTAATGTAACACACACCCATACAATGCGCACCACCCCGTGATGTTTTTCTCACTCCTACTAGTGAATCTAATGTAACACACACCCATACAATGCGCACCACCCCGTCATGTTTTTCTCACTCCTACTAGTGAATGTAATGTAACACACACCCATGCAATGCGCACCACCCCGTGATGATTTTCTCACTCCTACTAGTGAATCTAATGTAACACACACCCATACAATGCGCACCACCCCGTGATGTTTTTCTCACTCCTACTAGTGAATGTAATGTAACACACACCCATACAATGCCCACCAACCCGTGATGTTTTTCTCACTCCTACTAGTGAATCTAATGTAACAAACACCTATACAATGCGCAGCACCCCTTGATGTTTTTCTTCACTCCTACTAGTGAATGTAATGTAACACACACCCATACAATGCGCACCACCCCGTGATGTTTTTCTCACTCCTACTAGTGAATGTAATGTAACACACACCCATACAATGCGCACCACCCCGTGATGTTTTTCTCACTCCTACTAGTGAATGTAATGTAACACACACCCATACAATGCGCACCACCCCGTGATGTTTTTCTCACTCCTACTAGTGAATCTAATGTAACACACACCCATACAATGCGCACCACCCCGTGATGTTTTTCTCACTCCTACTAGTGAATCTAATGTAACACACACCCATACAATGCGCACCACCCCGTGATGTTTTTCTCACTCCTACGAGTGAATGTAATGTAACACACACCCATACAATGCGCACCACCCCGTGATGTTTTTCTCACTCCTACGAGTGAATCTAATGTAACACACACCCATACAATGCGCACCACCCCGTGATGTTTTTCTCACTGCTACTAGTGACTGTAATGTAACACACCCATACAATGCGAACCACCCCGTGATGTTTTTCTCACTCCTACTAGTGAATGTAATGTAACACACACCCATACAATGCGCACCACCCCGTGATGTTTTTCTCACTCCTTCTAGTGAATGTAATGTAACACACACCCATACAATGCGCACCACCCCGTGATGTTTTTCTCACTCCTACTAGTGAATCTAATGTAACACACACCCATACAATGCGCACCACCCCGTGATGTTTTTCTCACTCCTACTAGTGAATGAAATGTAACACACACCCATACAATGCGCACCACCCCGTGATGTTTTTCTCACTCCTACTAGTGAATGTAATGTAACACACACCCATACAATGCGCACCACCCCGTGATGTTTTTCTCACTCCTACTAGTGAATGTAATGTAGCACACATCCATACAATGCGCACCACCCCGTGATGTTTTTCTCACTCCTACTAGTGAATGTAATGTAACACACACCCATACAATGCGCACCACCCCGTGATGTTTTTCTCACTCCTACTAGTGAATGTAATGTAACACACACCCATACAATGCGCACCACCCCGTGATGTTTTTCTCACTCCTACTAGTGAATGTAATGTAACACACACCCATACAATGCGCACCACCCCGTGAGGTTTTTCTCACTCCTACTAGTGAATGTAATGTAACACACACCCATACAATGCGCACCACCCCGTGATGTTTTTCGCACTCCTACTAGTGAATCTAATGTAACACACACCCATACAATGCGCACCACCCCGTGATGTTTTTCTCACTCCTACTAGTGAATGTAATGTAACACACACCCATACAATGCGCACCACCCCGTGATGTTTTTCTCACTCCTACTAGTGAATGTAATGTAACACACACCCATACAATGCGCACCACCCCGTGATGTTTTTCTCACTCCTACTAGTGAATCTAATGTAACACACACCCATACAATGCGCACCACCCCGTGATGTTTTTCTCACTCCTACTAGTGAATCTAATGTAACACACACCCATAAAATGCCGCACCACTCCGTGATGTTTTTCTCACTCCTACTAGTGAATCTAATGTAACACACACCCATACAATGCGCACCACCCCGTGATGTTTTTCTCACTCCTACTACTGAATGTAATGTAACACACACCCATACAATGCGCACCACCCCGTGATGATTTTCTCACTCCTACTAGTGAATGTAATGTAACACACACCCATACAATGCGCACCACCCCGTGATGTTTTTCTCACTCCTACTAGTGAATGTAATGTAACACACACCCATACAATGCGCACCACCCCGTGATGTTTTCTCACTCCTACTAGTGAATCTAATGTAACACACACCCATACAATGCGCACCACCCCGTGATGTTTTTCTCACTCCTACTAGTGAATCTAATGTAACACACACCCATACAATGCGCACCACCCCGTGATGTTTTTCTCACTCCTACTAGTGAATGTAATGTAACACAGACCCATACAATGCGCACCACCCCGTGATGATTTTCTCACTCCTACTAGTGAATGTAATGTAACACACACCCATACAATGCGCACCACCCCGTGATGTTTTTCTCACTCCTACTTGTGAATGTAATGTAACACACACCCATACAATGCGCACCACCCCGTGATGTTTTTCTCACTCCTACTAGTGAATCTAATGTAACACACACCCATACAATGCGCACCACCCCGTGATGTTTTTCGCACTCCTACTAGTGAATGTAATGTAACACACACCCATACAATGCGCACCACCCCGTGATGTTTTTCGCACTCCTACTAGTGAATGTAATGTAACACACACCCATACAATGCGCACCACCCCGTGATGTCTTTCTCACTCCTACTAGTGAATGTAATGTAACACACACCCATACAATGCGCACCACCCCATGATGTTTTTCGCACTCCTACTAGTGAATGTAATGTAACACACACCCATACAATGCGCACCACCCCGTGATGTTTTTCGCACTCCTACTAGTGAATGTAATGTAACACACACCCATACAATGCGCACCACCCCGTGATGTTTTTCTCACTCCTACTAGTGAATGTAATGTAACACACACCCATACAATGCGCACCACCCGTGATGTTTTTCTCACTCCTACTAGTGAATCTAATGTAACACACACCCATACAATGCGCACCACCCCGTGATGTTTTTCTCACTCCTACTAGTGAATCTAATGTAACACACACCCATACAATGCGCACCACCCCGTCATGTTTTTCTCACTCCTACTAGTGAATGTAATGTAACACACACCCATGCAATGCGCACCACCCCGTGATGATTTTCTCACTCCTACTAGTGAATCTAATGTAACACACACCCATACAATGCGCACCACCCCGTGATGTTTTTCTCACTCCTACTAGTGAATGTAATGTAACACACACCCATACAATGCCCACCAACCCGTGATGTTTTTCTCACTCCTACTAGTGAAACTAATGTAACAAACACCCATACAATGCGCAGCACCCCTTAATGTTTTTCTTCACTCCTACTAGTGAATGTAATGTAACACACACCCATACAATGCGCACCACCCCGTGATGTTTTTCTCACTCCTACTAGTGAATGTAATGTAACACACACCCATACAATGCGCACCACCCCGTGATGTTTTTCTCACTCCTACTAGTGAATGTAATGTAACACACACCCATACAATGCGCACCACCCCGTGATGTTTTTCTCACTCCTACTAGTGAATCTAATGTAACACACACCCATACAATGCGCACCACCCCGTGATGTTTTTCTCACTCCTACGAGTGAATGTAATGTAACACACACCCATACAATGCGCACCACCCCGTGATGTTTTTCTCACTCCTACTAGTGAATCTAATGTAACACACACCCATACAATGCGCACCACTCCGTGATGTTTTTCTCACTGCTACTAGTGACTGTAATGTAACACACCCATACAATGCGAACCACCCCGTGATGTTTTTCTCACTCCTACTAGTGAATGTAATGTAACACACACCCATACAATGCGCACCACCCCGTGATGTTTTTCTCACTCCTTCTAGTGAATGTAATGTAACACACACCCATACAATGCGCACCACCCCGTGATGTTTTTCTCACTCCTACTAGTGAATCTAATGTAACACACACCCATACAATGCGCACCACCCCGTGATGTTTTTCTCACTCCTACTAGTGAATGAAATGTAACACACACCCATACAATGCGCACCACCCCGTGATGTTTTTCTCACTCCTACTAGTGAATGTAATGTAACACACACCCATACAATGCGCACCACCCCGTGATGTTTTTCTCACTCCTACTAGTGAATGTAATGTAGCACACATCCATACAATGCGCACCACCCCGTGATGTTTTTCTCACTCCTACTAGTGAATGTAATGTAACACACACCCATACAATGCGCACCACCCCGTGATGTTTTTCTCACTCCTACTAGTGAATGTAATGTAACACACACCCATACAATGCGCACCACCCCGTGATGTTTTTCTCACTCCTACTAGTGAATGTAATGTAACACACACCCATACAATGCGCACCACCCCGTGAGGTTTTTCTCACTCCTACTAGTGAATGTTATGTAACACACACCCATACAATGCGCACCACCCCGTGATGTTTTTCGCACTCCTATTAGTGAATGTAATGTAACACAGACCCATACAATGCGCACCACCCCGTGATGTTTTTCTCACTCCTACTAGTGAATGTAATGTAACACACACCCATACAATGCGCACCACCCCGTGATGTTTTTCTCACTCCTACTAGTGAATGTAATGTAACACACACCCATAAAATGCGAACCACCCCGTGATGTTTTTCTCACTCCTACTAGTGAATGTAATGTAACACACACCCATACAATGCGCACCACCCTGTGATGTTTTTCTCACTCCTACTAGTGAAGGTAATGTAACACACACCCATACAATGCGCACCACCCCGTGTTGATTGTCTCACTCCTACTAGTGAATCTAATGTAACAAACACCCATACCATGCGCACCACCCCGTGATGTTTTTCTCACTCCTACTAGTGAATCTAATGTAACACACACCTATACAATACGCACCAACCCGTGATGTTTTTCTCACTCCTACTAGTGAATCTAATGTAACAAACACCCATACAATGCGCACCACCCCGTGATGTTTTTCTCACTCCTACTAGTGAATGTAATGTAACACACACCCATACAATGCGCACCACCCCGTGATGTTTTTCTCACTCCTACTAGTGAATGTAATGTAACACACACCCATACAATGCGCACCACCCCGTGATGTTTTTCTCACTCCTACTAGTGAATGTAATGTAACACACACCCATACAATGCGCACCACCCCGTGATGTTTTTCTCACTCCTACTTGTGAATGTAATGTAACACACACCCATACAATGCGCACCACCCCGTGATGTTTTTCCCACTCCTACTAGTGAATGTAATGTAACACACACCCATACAATGCGCACCACCCCGTGATGTTTTTCTCACTCCTACTAGTGAATGTAATGTAACACACACCCATACAATGCGCACCACCCCGTGATGTTTTTCTCACTCCTACTAGTGAATCTAATGTAACACACACCCATACAATGCGCACCACCCCGTGATGTTTTTCTCACTCCTACTAGTGAATGTAATGTAACACACACCCATACAATGCGCACCACCCCGTGATGTTTTTCTCACTTCTACTAGTGAATGTAATGTAACACAGACCCATACAATGCGCACCACCCCGTGATGATTTTCTAACTCCTACTATTCAATGTAATGTAACACACACCCATACAATGCGCACCACCCCGTGATGTTTTTCTCACTCCTACTAGTGAATGTAATGTAACACACACCCATACAATGTGCACCACCCTGTGATGTTTTTCTCACTCCTACTAGTGAATGTAATGTAACACACACCCATACAATGCGCACCACCCCGTGATGTTTTTCTCACTCCTACTAGTGAATCTAATGTAACACACACCCATACAATGCGCACCACCCCGTGATGTTTTTCTCACTCCTACGAGTGAATCTAATGTAACACACACCCATACAATGCGCACCACCCCGTGATGTTTTTCTCACTCCTACTAGTGAATGTAATGCAACAGACACCCATACAATGCGCACCACCCCGTGATGATTTTCTCACTCCTACTAGTGAATGTAATGTAACACACACCCATACAATGCGCACCACCCCGTGATGTTTTTCTCACTCCTACTAGTGAATGTAATGTAACACACACCCATACAATGCGCACCACCCCGTGATGTTTTTCTCACTCCTACTAGTGAATCTAATGTAACACACACCCATACAATGCGCACCACCCCGTGATGTTTTTCTCACTCCTACTAGTGAATCTAATGTAACACACACCCATACAATGCGCACCACCCCGTCATGTTTTTCTCACTCCTACTAGTGAATGTAATGTAACACACACCCATGCAATGCGCACCACCCCGTGATGATTTTCTCACTCCTACTAGTGAATCTAATGTAACACACACCCATACAATGCGCACCACCCCGTGATGTTTTTCTCACTCCTACTAGTGAATGTAATGTAACACACACCCATACAATGCGCACCACCCCGTGATGTTTTTCTCACTCCTACTTGTGAATGTAATGTAACACACACCCATACAATGCGCACCACCCCGTGATGTTTTTCTCACTCCTACTAGTGAATCTAATGTAACACACACCCATACAATGCGCACCACCCCGTGATGTTTTTCGCACTCGTACTAGTGAATGTAATGTAACACACACCCATACAATGCGCACCACCCCGTGATGTTTTTCGCACTCCTACTAGTGAATGTAATGTAACACACACCCATACAATGCGCACCACCCCGTGATGTCTTTCTCACTCCTACTAGTGAATGTAATGTAACACACACCCATACAATGCGCACCACCCCATGATGTTTTTCGCACTCCTACTAGTGAATGTAATGTAACACACACCCATACAATGCGCACCACCCCGTGATGTTTTTCGCACTCCTACTAGTGAATGTAATGTAACACACACCCATACAATGCGCACCACCCCGTGATGTTTTTCTCACTCCTACTAGTGAATGTAATGTAACACACACCCATACAATGCGCACCACCCCGTGATGTTTTTCTCACTCCTACTAGTGAATCTAATGTAACACACACCCATACAATGCGCACCACCCCGTGATGTTTTTCTCACTCCTACTAGTGAATCTAATGTAACACACACCCATACAATGCGCACCACCCCGTCATGTTTTTCTCACTCCTACTAGTGAATGTAATGTAACACACACCCATGCAATGCGCACCACCCCGTGATGATTTTCTCACTCCTACTAGTGAATCTAATGTAACACACACCCATACAATGCGCACCACCCCGTGATGTTTTTCTCACTCCTACTAGTGAATGTAATGTAACACACACCCATACAATGCCCACCAACCCGTGATGTTTTTCTCACTCCTACTAGTGAAACTAATGTAACAAACACCCATACAATGCGCAGCACCCCTTGATGTTTTTCTTCACTCCTACTAGTGAATGTAATGTAACACACACCCATACAATGCGCACCACCCCGTGATGTTTTTCTCACTCCTACTAGTGAATGTAATGTAACACACACCCATACAATGCGCACCACCCCGTGATGTTTTTCTCACTCCTACTAGTGAATGTAATGTAACACACACCCATACAATGCGCACCACCCCGTGATGTTTTTCTCACTCCTACTAGTGAATCTAATGTAACACACACCCATACAATGCGCACCACCCCGTGATGTTTTTCTCACTCCTACTAGTGAATCTAATGTAACACACACCCATACAATGCGCACCACCCCGTGATGTTTTTCTCACTCCTACGAGTGAATGTAATGTAACACACACCCATACAATGCGCACCACCCCGTGATGTTTTTCTCACTCCTACTAGTGAATCTAATGTAACACACACCCATACAATGCGCACCACTCCGTGATGTTTTTCTCACTGCTACTAGTGACTGTAATGTAACACACCCATACAATGCGAACCACCCCGTGATGTTTTTCTCACTCCTACTAGTGAATGTAATGTAACACACACCCATACAATGCGCACCACCCCGTGATGTTTTTCTCACTCCTTCTAGTGAATGTAATGTAACACACACCCATACAATGCGCACCACCCCGTGATGTTTTTCTCACTCCTACTAGTGAATCTAATGTAACACACACCCATACAATGCGCACCACCCCGTGATGTTTTTCTCACTCCTACTAGTGAATGAAATGTAACACACACCCATACAATGCGCACCACCCCGTGATGTTTTTCTCACTCCTACTAGTGAATGTAATGTAACACACACCCATACAATGCGCACCACCCCGTGATGTTTTTCTCACTCCTACTAGTGAATGTAATGTAGCACACATCCATACAATGCGCACCACCCCGTGATGTTTTTCTCACTCCTACTAGTGAATGTAATGTAACACACACCCATACAATGCGCACCACCCCGTGATGTTTTTCTCACTCCTACTAGTGAATGTAATGTAACACACACCCATACAATGCGCACCACCCCGTGATGTTTTTCTCACTCCTACTAGTGAATGTAATGTAACACACACCCATACAATGCGCACCACCCCGTGAGGTTTTTCTCACTCCTACTAGTGAATGTAATGTAACACACACCCATACAATGCGCACCACCCCGTGATGTTTTTCGCACTCCTATTAGTGAATGTAATGTAACACAGACCCATACAATGCGCACCACCCCGTGATGTTTTTCTCACTCCTACTAGTGAATGTAATGTAACACACACCCATACAATGCGCACCACCCCTTGATGTTTTTCTCACTCCTACTAGTGAATGTAATGTAACACACACCCATAAAATGCGAACCACCCCGTGATGTTTTTCTCACTCCTACTAGTGAATGTAATGTAACACACACCCATACAATGCGCACCACCCTGTGATGTTTTTCTCACTCCTACTAGTGAAGGTAATGTAACACACACCCATACAATGCGCACCACCCCGTGTTGATTGTCTCACTCCTACTAGTGAATCTAATGTAACAAACACCCATACCATGCGCACCACCCCGTGATGTTTTTCTCACTCCTACTAGTGAATCTAATGTAACACACACCTATACAATACGCACCAACCCGTGATGTTTTTCTCACTCCTACTAGTGAATCTAATGTAACAAACACCCATACAATGCGCACCACCCCGTGATGTTTTTCTCACTCCTACTAGTGAATGTAATGTAACACACACCCATACAATGCGCACCACCCCGTGATGTTTTTCTCACTCCTACTAGTGAATGTAATGTAACACACACCCATACAATGCGCACCACCCCGTGATGTTTTTCTCACTCCTACTAGTGAATGTAATGTAACACACACCCATACAATGCGCACCACCCCGTGATGTTTTTCTCACTCCTACTTGTGAATGTAATGTAACACACACCCATACAATGCGCACCACCCCGTGATGATTTTCCCACTCCTACTAGTGAATGTAATGTAACACACACCCATACAATGCGCACCACCCCGTGATGTTTTTCTCACTCCTACTAGTGAATGTAATGTAACACACACCCATACAATGCGCACCACCCCGTGATGTTTTTCTCACTCCTACTAGTGAATCTAATGTAACACACACCCATACAATGCGCACCACCCCGTGATGTTTTTCTCACTTCTACTAGTGAATGTAATGTAACACAGACCCATACAATGCGCACCACCCCGTGATGATTTTCTAACTCCTACTATTGAATGTAATGTAACACACACCCATACAATGCGCACCACCCCGTGATGTTTTTCTCACTCCTACTAGTGAATGTAATGTAACACACACCCATACAATGTGCACCACCCTGTGATGTTTTTCTCACTCCTACTAGTGAATGTAATGTAACACACACCCATACAATGCGCACCACCCCGTGATGTTTTTCTCACTCCTACTAGTGAATCTAATGTAACACACACCCATACAATGCGCACCACCCCGTGATGTTTTTCTCACTCCTACGAGTGAATCTAATGTAACACACACCCATACAATGCGCACCACCCGGTGATGTTTTTCTCACTCCTACTAGTGAATGTAATGCAACACACACCCATACAATGCGCACCACCCCGTGATGATTTTCTCACTCCTACTAGTGAATGTAATGTAACACACACCCATACAATGCGCACCACCCCGTGATGTTTTTCTCACTCCTACTAGTGAATGTAATGTAACACACACCCATACAATGCGCACCACCCCGTGATGTTTTTCTCACTCCTACTAGTGAATCTAATGTAACACACACCCATACAATGCGCACCACCCCGTGATGTTTTTCTCACTCCTACTAGTGAATCTAATGTAACACACACCCATACAATGCGCACCACCCCGTCATGTTTTTCTCACTCCTACTAGTGAATGTAATGTAACACACACCCATGCAATGCGCACCACCCCGTGATGATTTTCTCACTCCTACTAGTGAATCTAATGTAACACACACCCATACGATGCGCACCACCCCGTGATGTTTTTCTCACTCCTACTAGTGAATGTAATGTAACACACACCCATACAATGCCCACCAACCCGTGATGTTTTTCTCACTCCTACTAGTGAATCTAATGTAACAAACACCCATACAATGCGCAGCACCCCTTGATGTTTTTCTTCACTCCTACTAGTGAATGTAATGTAACACACACCCATACAATGCGCACCACCCCGTGATGTTTTTCTCACTCCTACTAGTGAATGTAATGTAACACACACCCATACAATGCGCACCACCCCGTGATGTTTTTCTCACTCCTACTAGTGAATGTAATGTAACACACACCCATACAATGCGCACCACCCCGTGATGTTTTTCTCACTCCTACTAGTGAATCTAATGTAACACACACCCATACAATGCGCACCACCCCGTGATGTTTTTCTCACTCCTACTAGTGAATCTAATGTAACACACACCCATACAATGCGCACCACCCCGTGATGTTTTTCTCACTCCTACGAGTGAATGTAATGTAACACACACCCATACAATGCGCACCACCCCGTGATGTTTTTCTCACTCCTACTAGTGAATCTAATGTAACACACACCCATACAATGCGCACCACTCCGTGATGTTTTTCTCACTGCTACTAGTGACTGTAATGTAACACACCCATACAATGCGAACCACCCCGAGATGTTTTTCTCACTCCTACTAGTGAATGTAATGTAACACACACCCATACAATGCGCACCACCCCGTGATGTTTTTCTCACTCCTTCTAGTGAATGTAATGTAACACACACCCATACAATGCGCACCACCCCGTGATGTTTTTCTCACTCCTACTAGTGAATCTAATGTAACACACACCCATACAATGCGCACCACCCCGTGATGTTTTTCTCACTCCTACTAGTGAATGAAATGTAACACACACCCATACAATGCGCACCACCCCGTGATGTTTTTCTCACTCCTACTAGTGAATGTAATGTAACACACACCCATACAATGCGCACCACCCCGTGATGTTTTTCTCACTCCTACTAGTGAATGTAATGTAGCACACATCCATACAATGCGCACCACCCCGTGATGTTTTTCTCACTCCTACTAGTGAATGTAATGTAACACACACCCATACAATGCGCACCACCCCGTGATGTTTTTCTCACTCCTACTAGTGAATGTAATGTAACACACACCCATACAATGCGCACCACCCCGTGATGTTTTTCTCACTCCTACTAGTGAATGTAATGTAACACACACCCATACAATGCGCACCACCCCGTGAGGTTTTTCTCACTCCTACTAGTGAATGTAATGTAACACACACCCATACAATGCGCACCACCCCGTGATGTTTTTCGCACTCCTATTAGTGAATGTAATGTAACACAGACCCATACAATGCGCACCACCCCGTGATGTTTTTCTCACTCCTACTAGTGAATGTAATGTAACACACACCCATACAATGCGCACCACCCCGTGATGTTTTTCTCACTCCTACTAGTGAATGTAATGTAACACACACCCATAAAATGCGAACCACCCCGTGATGTTTTTCTCACTCCTACTAGTGAATGTAATGTAACACACACCCATACAATGCGCACCACCCTGTGATGTTTTTCTCACTCCTACTAGTGAAGGTAATGTAACACACACCCATACAATGCGCACCACCCCGTGTTGATTGTCTCACTCCTACTAGTGAATCTAATGTAACAAACACCCATACCATGCGCACCACCCCGTGATGTTTTTCTCACTCCTACTAGTGAATCTAATGTAACACACACCTATACAATACGCACCAACCCGTGATGTTTTTCTCACTCCTACTAGTGAATCTAATGTAACAAACACCCATACAATGCGCACCACCCCGTGATGTTTTTCTCACTCCTACTAGTGAATGTAATGTAACACACACCCATACAATGCGCACCACCCCGTGATGTTTTTCTCACTCCTACTAGTGAATGTAATGTAACACACACCCATACAATGCGCACCACCCCGTGATGTTTTTCTCACTCCTACTAGTGAATGTAATGTAACACACACCCATACAATGCGCACCACCCCGTGATGTTTTTCTCACTCCTACTTGTGAATGTAATGTAACACACACCCATACAATGCGCACCACCCCGTGATGTTTTTCCCACTCCTACTAGTGAATGTAATGTAACACACACCCATACAATGCGCACCACCCCGTGATGTTTTTCTCACTCCTACTAGTGAATGTAATGTAACACACACCCATACAATGCGCACCACCCCGTGATGTTTTTCTCACTCCTACTAGTGAATCTAATGTAACACACACCCATACAATGCGCACCACCCCGTGATGTTTTTCTCACTCCTACTAGTGAATGTAATGTAACACACACCCATACAATGCGCACCACCCCGTGATGTTTTTCTCGCTTCTACTAGTGAATGTAATGTAACACAGACCCATACAATGCGCACCACCCCGTGATGATTTTCTAACTCCTACTATTGAATGTAATGTAACACACACCCATACAATGCGCACCACCCCGTGATGTTTTTCTCACTCCTACTAGTGAATGTAATGTAACACACACCCATACAATGTGCACCACCCTGTGATGTTTTTCTCACTCCTACTAGTGAATGTAATGTAACACACACCCATACAATGCGCACCACCCCGTGATGTTTTTCTCACTCCTACTAGTGAATCTAATGTAACACACACCCATACAATGCGCACCACCCCGTGATGTTTTTCTCACTCCTACGAGTGAATCTAATGTAACACACACCCATACAATGCGCACCACCCCGTGATGTTTTTCTCACTCCTACTAGTGAATGTAATGCAACACACACCCATACAATGCGCACCACCCCGTGATGATTTTCTCACTCCTACTAGTGAATGTAATGTAACACACACCCATACAATGCGCACCACCCCGTCATGTTTTTCTCACTCCTACTAGTGAATGTAATGTAACACACACCCATACAATGCGCACCACCCCGTGATGTTTTTCTCACTCCTACTAGTGAATCTAATGTAACACACACCCATACAATGCGCACCACCCCGTGATGATTTTCTCACTCCTACTAGTGAATGTAATGTAACACACACCCATACAATGCCCACCAACCCGTGATGTTTTTCTCACTCCTACTAGTGAATCTAATGTAACACACACCCATACAATGCGCACCACCCCGTGATGTTTTTCTCACTCCTACTAGTGAATGTAATGTAACACACACCCATACAATGCGCACCACCCCGTGATGTTTTTCTCACTCCTACTAGTGAATGTAATGTAACACACACCCATACAATGCGCACCACCCCGTGATGTTTTTCTCACTCCTACTAGTGAATGTAATGTAACACACACCCATACAATGCGCACCACCCCGTGATGTTTTTCTCACTCCTACTAGTGAATCTAATGTAACACACACCCATACAATGCGCACCACCCCGTGATGTTTTTCTCACTCCTACTAGTGAATCTAATGTAACACACACCCATACAATGCGCACCACCCCGTGATGTTTTTCTCACTCCTACGAGTGAATGTAATGTAACACACACCCATACAATGCGCACCACCCCGTGATGTTTTTCTCACTCCTACTAGTGAATGTAATGTAACACACACCCATACAATGCGCACCACCCCGTGATGTTTTTCTCACTCCTACTAGTGAATCTAATGTAACACACACCCATACAATGCGCACCACCCCGTGATGTTTTTCTCACTCCTACTAGTGAATCTAATGTAACACACACCCATAAAATGCGCACCACCCCGTGATGTTTTTCTCACTCCTACTAGTGAATGTAATGTAACACAGACCCATACAATGCGCACCACCCGGTGATGATTTTCTAACTCCTACTAGTGAATGTAATGTAACACACACCCATACAATGCGCACCACCCCGTGATGGTTTTCTCACTCCTACTAGTGAATGAAATGTAACACACACCCATACAATGCGCACCACCCCGTGATGTTTTTCTCACTCCTACTAGTGAATGTAATATAACACACACCCATACAATGCGCACCACCCCGTGATGTTTTTCTCACTCCTACTAGTGAATGTAATGTAGCACACATCCATACAATGCGCACCACCCCGTGATGTTTTTCGCACTCCTACTAGTGAATGTAATGTAACACACACCCATACAATGCGCACCACCCCGTGATGTTTTTCTCACTCCTACTAGTGAATGTAATGTAACACACACCCATACAATGCGCACCACCCCGTGATGGTTTTCTCACTCCTACTAGTGAATGTAATGTAACACACACCCATACAATGCGCACCACCCCGTGATGTTTTTCTCACTCCTACTAGTGAATGTAATGTAACACACACCCATACAATGCGCACCACCCCGTGATGTTTTTCCCACTCCTACTAGTGAATGTAATGTAACACACACCCATACAATGCGCACGACCCCGTGATGTTTTTCTCACTCCTACTAGTGAATGTAATGTAACACACACCCATACAATGCGCACCACCCCGTGATGTTTTTCTCACTCCTACTAGTGAATGTAATGTAACACACACCCATACAATGCGCACCACCCCGTGATGTTTTTCTCACTCCTACTAGTGAATCTAATGTAACACACACCCATACAATGCGCACCACCCCGTGATGTTTTTCTCACTCCTACTAGTGAATCTAATGTAACACACACCCATAAAATGCGCACCACCCCGTGATGTTTTTCTCACTCCTACTAGTGAATGTAATGTAACACAGACCCATACAATGCGCACCACCCGGTGATGATTTTCTAACTCCTACTAGTGAATGTAATGTAACACACACCCATACAATGCGCACCACCCCGTGATGTTTTTCTCACTCCTACTAGGGAATGTAATGTAACACACACCCATACAATGCGCACCACCCCGTGATGTTTTTCTCACTCCTACTAGTGAATGTAATGTAACACACACCCATACAATGCGCACCACCCCGTGATGTTTTTCTCACTCCTACTAGTGAATGTAATGTAACACACACCCATACAATGCGCACCACCCCGTGATGTTTTTCGCACTCCTACTAGTGAATGTAATGTAACACACACCCATACAATGCGCACCACCCCGTGATGTTTTTCTCACTCCTACTAGTGAATGTAATGTAACACACACCCATACAATGCGCACCACCCCGTGATGTTTTTCTCACTCCTACTAGTGAATGTAATGTAACACACACCCATACAATGCGCACCACCCCGTGATGTTTTTCTCACTCCTACTAGTGAATCTAATGTAACACACACCCATACAATGCGCACCACCCCGTGATGTTTTTCTCACTCCTACCTGTGAATCTAATGTAACACACACCCATACAATGCGCACCACCCCGTTATGTTTTTCTCACTCCTACTAGTGAATGTAATGTAACACACACCCATACAATGCGCACCACCCCGTGATGATTTTCTCACTCCTACTAGTGAATGTAATGTAACACACACCCATACAATGCGCACCACCCCGTGATGTTTTTCTCACTCCTACTAGTGAATGTAATGTAACACACACCCATACAATGCGCACCACCCCGTGATGATTTTCTCACTCCTACTAGTGAATGTAATGTAACACACACCCATACAATGCGCACCACCCCGTGATGTTTTTCTCACTCCTACTAGTGAATCTAATGTAACACACACCCATACAATGCGCACCACCCCGTGATGTTTTTCTCACTCCTACTAGTGAATGTAATGTAACACACACCCATACAATGCGCACCACCCCGTGATGTTTTTCTCACTCCTACGAGTGAATGTAATGTAACACACAGCCATACAATGCGCACCACCCCGTGATGATTTTTTCACTCCTACGAGTGAATGTAATGTAACACACACCCATACAATGCGCACCACCCCGTGATGTTTTTCTCACTCCTATGAGTGAATGTAATGTAACACACACCCATACAATGCGCACCACCCCGTGATGTTTTTCTCACTCCTACTAGTGAATGTAATGTAACACACACCCATACAATGCGCACCACCCCGTGATGTATTTCTCACTCCTACTAGTGAATGTAATGTAACACACACCCATACAATGCGCACCACCCCGTGATGTTTTTCTCACTCCTACGTGAATGTAATGTAACACACACCCATACAATGCGCACCACCCCGTGATGTTTTTCTCACTCCTACGAGTGAATGTAATGTAACACACACCCATACAATGCGCACCACCCCGTGATGTTTTTCTCACTCCTACGAGTGAATGTAATGTAACACACACCCATACAATGCGCACCACCCCGTGATGTTTTTCTCACTCCTACGAGTGAATGTAATGTAACACACACCCATACAATGCGCACCACCCCGTGATGTTTTTCTCACTCCTACTAGTGAATCTAATGTAACACACACCCATACAATGCGCACCACCCCGTGATTTTTTTCTCACTGCTACTTGTGAATGTAATGTAACACACCCATACAATGCGCACCACCCCGTGATGTTTTTCTCACTCCTACTAGTGAATGTAATGTAACACACACCCATACAATGCGCACCACCCCGTGATTTTTTTCTCACTGCTACTTGTGAATGTAATGTAACACACACCCATACAATGCGCACCACCCCGTGATGTTTTTCTCACTCCTACTAGTGAATGTAAGGTAACACACACCCATACAATGCGCACCACCCCGTGATGTTTTTCTCACTCCTACTAGTGAATGTAATGTAACACACACCCATACAATGCGCACCACCCCGTGATGTTTTTCTCACTCCTACTAGTGAATGTAATGTAACACACACCCATACAATGCGCACCACCCCGTGATGTTTTTCTCACTCCTACTAGTGAATCTAATGTAACACACACCCATACAATGCGCACCACCCCGTGATGTTTTTCTCACTCCTACTAGTGAATGTAATGTAACACACACCCATACAATGCGTACCACCCCGTGATGTTTTTCTCACTCCTACTAGTGAATGTAATGTAACACACACCCATACAATGCGCACCACCCCGTGATGTTTTTCTCACTCCTACTAGTGAATGTAATGTAACACACACCCATACAATACCCACCACCCCGTGATGTTTTTCTCACTCCTACTAGTGAATGTAATCTAACACACACCCATACAATGCGCAC
This sequence comes from Cavia porcellus, assembly GCF_034190915.1. NCBI lineage: Eukaryota > Metazoa > Chordata > Mammalia > Rodentia > Caviidae > Cavia > Cavia porcellus. The sequence goes on along the minus strand of NW_026947751.1, from coordinate 92,565 downwards.
CACCCCGTGATGTTTTTCTCACTCCTACGAGTGAATGTAATGTAACACACACCCATACAATGCGCACCACCCCGTGATGATTTTTTCACTCTTACGAGTGAATGTAATGTAACACACACCCATACAATGCGCACCACCCCGTGATGTTTTTCTCACTCCTATGAGTGAATGTAATGTAACACACACCCATACAATGCACACCACCCCGTGATGTTTTTCTCACTCTTAATAGTGAATGTAATGTAACACACACCCATACAATGCGCACCACCCCGTGATGTTTTTCTCACTCCTACTAGTGAATCTAATGTAACACACACCCATACAATGCGCACCACCCCGTGATGTTTTTCTCACTCCTACTAGTGAATGTAATGTAACACACACCCATACAATGCGCACCACCCCGTGATGTTTTTCTCACTCCTACTAGTGAATGTAATGTAACACACACCCATACAATGCGCACCACCCCGTGATGTTTTTCTCACTCCTACTAGTGAATCTAATGTAACACACACCCATACAATGCGCACCACCCCGTGATGTTTTTCTCACTCCTACTAGTGAATCTAATGTAACACACACCCATAAAATGCGCACCACCCCGTGATGTTTTTCTCACTCCTACTAGTGAATGTAATGTAACACAGACCCATACAATGCGCACCACCCGGTGATGATTTTCTAACTCCTACTAGTGAATGTAATGTAACACACACCCATACAATGCGCACCACCCCGTGATGGTTTTCTCACTCCTACTAGTGAATGAAATGTAACACACACCCATACAATGCGCACCACCCCGTGATGTTTTTCTCACTCCTACTAGTGAATGTAATGTAACACACACCCATACAATGCGCACCACCCCGTGATGTTTTTCTCACTCCTACTAGTGAATGTAATGTAGCACACATCCATACAATGCGCACCACCCCGTGATGTTTTTCGCACTCCTACTAGTGAATGTAATGTAACACACACCCATACAATGCGCACCACCCCGTGATGTTTTTCTCACTCCTACTAGTGAATGTAATGTAACACACACCCATACAATGCGCACCACCCCGTGATGGTTTTCTCACTCCTACTAGTGAATGTAATGTAACACACACCCATACAATGCGCACCACCCCGTGATGTTTTTCTCACTCCTACTAGTGAATGTAATGTAACACACACCCATACAATGCGCACCACCCCGTGATGTTTTTCCCACTCCTACTAGTGAATGTAATGTAACACACACCCATACAATGCGCACGACCCCGTGATGTTTTTCTCACTCCTACTAGTGAATGTAATGTAACACACACCCATACAATGCGCACCACCCCGTGATGTTTTTCTCACTCCTACTAGTGAATGTAATGTAACACACACCCATACAATGCGCACCACCCCGTGATGTTTTTCTCACTCCTACTAGTGAATCTAATGTAACACACACCCATACAATGCGCACCACCCCGTGATGTTTTTCTCACTCCTACTAGTGAATCTAATGTAACACACACCCATAAAATGCGCACCACCCCGTGATGTTTTTCTCACTCCTACTAGTGAATGTAATGTAACACAGACCCATACAATGCGCACCACCCGGTGATGATTTTCTAACTCCTACTAGTGAATGTAATGTAACACACACCCATACAATGCGCACCACCCCGTGATGTTTTTCTCACTCCTACTAGGGAATGTAATGTAACACACACCCATACAATGCGCACCACCCCGTGATGTTTTTCTCACTCCTACTAGTGAATGTAATGTAACACACACCCATACAATGCGCACCACCCCGTGATGTTTTTCTCACTCCTACTAGTGAATGTAATGTAACACACACCCATACAATGCGCACCACCCCGTGATGTTTTTCGCACTCCTACTAGTGAATGTAATGTAACACACACCCATACAATGCGCACCACCCCGTGATGTTTTTCTCACTCCTACTAGTGAATGTAATGTAACACACACCCATACAATGCGCACCACCCTGTGATGTTTTTCTCACTCCTACTAGTGAATGTAATGTAACACACACCCATACAATGCGCACCACCCCGTGATGTTTTTCTCACTCCTACTAGTGAATCTAATGTAACACACACCCATACAATGCGCACCACCCCGTGATGTTTTTCTCACTCCTACCTGTGAATCTAATGTAACACACACCCATACAATGCGCACCACCCCGTTATGTTTTTCTCACTCCTACTAGTGAATGTAATGTAACACACACCCATACAATGCGCACCACCCCGTGATGATTTTCTCACTCCTACTAGTGAATGTAATGTAACACACACCCATACAATGCGCACCACCCCGTGATGTTTTTCTCACTCCTACTAGTGAATGTAATGTAACACACACCCATACAATGCGCACCACCCCGTGATGATTTTCTCACTCCTACTAGTGAATGTAATGTAACACACACCCATACAATGCGCACCACCCCGTGATGTTTTTCTCACTCCTACTAGTGAATCTAATGTAACACACACCCATACAATGCGCACCACCCCGTGATGTTTTTCTCACTCCTACTAGTGAATGTAATGTAACACACACCCATACAATGCGCACCACCCCGTGATGTTTTTCTCACTCCTACGAGTGAATGTAATGTAACACACACCCATACAATGCGCACCACCCCGTGATGATTTTTTCACTCCTACGAGTGAATGTAATGTAACACACACCCATACAATGCGCACCACCCCGTGATGTTTTTCTCACTCCTATGAGTGAATGTAATGTAACACACACCCATACAATGCGCACCACCCCGTGATGTTTTTCTCACTCCTACTAGTGAATGTAATGTAACACACACCCATACAATGCGCACCACCCCGTGATGTATTTCTCACTCCTACTAGTGAATGTAATGTAACACACACCCATACAATGCGCACCACCCCGTGATGTTTTTCTCACTCCTACGTGAATGTAATGTAACACACACCCATACAATGCGCACCACCCCGTGATGTTTTTCTCACTCCTACGAGTGAATGTAATGTAACACACACCCATACAATGCGCACCACCCCGTGATGTTTTTCTCACTCCTACGAGTGAATGTAATGTAACACACACCCATACAATGCGCACCACCCCGTGATGTTTTTCTCACTCCTACGAGTGAATGTAATGTAACACACACCCATACAATGCGCACCACCCCGTGATGTTTTTCTCACTCCTACTAGTGAATCTAATGTAACACACACCCATACAATGCGCACCACCCCGTGATTTTTTTCTCACTGCTACTTGTGAATGTAATGTAACACACCCATACAATGCGCACCACCCCGTGATGTTTTTCTCACTCCTACTAGTGAATGTAATGTAACACACACCCATACAATGCGCACCACCCCGTGATTTTTTTCTCACTGCTACTTGTGAATGTAATGTAACACACACCCATACAATGCGCACCACCCCGTGATGTTTTTCTCACTCCTACTAGTGAATGTAAGGTAACACACACCCATACAATGCGCACCACCCCGTGATGTTTTTCTCACTCCTACTAGTGAATGTAATGTAACACACACCCATACAATGCGCACCACCCCGTGATGTTTTTCTCACTCCTACTAGTGAATGTAATGTAACACACACCCATACAATGCGCACCACCCCGTGATGTTTTTCTCACTCCTACTAGTGAATCTAATGTAACACACACCCATACAATGCGCACCACCCCGTGATGTTTTTCTCACTCCTACTAGTGAATGTAATGTAACACACACCCATACAATGCGTACCACCCCGTGATGTTTTTCTCACTCCTACTAGTGAATGTAATGTAACACACACCCATACAATGCGCACCACCCCGTGATGTTTTTCTCACTCCTACTAGTGAATGTAATGTAACACACACCCATACAATACCCACCACCCCGTGATGTTTTTCTCACTCCTACTAGTGAATGTAATCTAACACACACCCATACAATGCGCACCACCCCGTGATGGTTTTCTCACTCCTACGAGTGAATGTAATGTAACACACACCCATACAATGCGCACCACCCCGTGATGATTTTTTCACTCTTACGAGTGAATGTAATGTAACACACACCCATACAATGCGCACCACCCCGTGATGTTTTTCTCACTCCTATGAGTGAATGTAATGTAACACACACCCATACAATGCACACCACCCCGTGATTTTTTTCTCACTGCTACTTGTGAATGTAATGTAACACACACCCATACAATGCGCACCACCCCGTGATGTTTTTCTCACTCCTACGAGTGAATGTAATGTAACACACACCCATACAATGCGCACCACCCCGTGATGTTTTTCTCACTCCTACGAGTGAATCTAATGTAACACACACCCATACAATGCGCACCACCCCGTGATGTTTTTCTCACTCCTACTAGTGAATGTAACACACACCCATAAAATGCGCACCACCCCGTGATGTTTTTCTCACTCATACTAGTGAATGTAATGTAACACACACCCATACAATGCGCACCACCCCGTGATGTTTTTCTCACTCCTACTAGTGAATCTAATGTAACACACATCCATACAATGTGCACCACCCCGTGATGTTTTTCTCACTCCTACTAGTGAATGTAATGTAACACACACCCATACAATGCGCACCACCCCGTGATGTTTTTCTCACTCCTACGAGTGAATGTAATGTAACACACACCCATACAATGCGCACCACCCCGTGATGTTTTTCTCACTCCTACTAGTGAATCTAATGTAACACACACCCATACAATGCGCACCACCCCTTGATGTTTTTCTCACTCCTACGAGTGAATGTAATGTAACACACACCCATACAATGCGCACCACCCCGTGATGTTTTTCTCACTCCTACGAGTGAATGTAATGTAACACACACCCATACAATGCGCACCACCCCGTGATGATTTTCTCACTCCTACTAGTGAATCTAATGTAACACACCCATACAATGCGCACCACCCCGTGATATTTTTCTCACTGCTACTTGTGAATGTAATGTAACACACCCATACAATGCGCACCACCCCGTGATGTTTTTCTCACTCCTACTAGTGAATGTAATGTAACACACACCCATACAATGCGCACCACCCCGTGATGTTTTTCTCACTCCTACTAGTGAATGTAATGTAACACACACCCATACAATGCGCACCACCCCGTGATGTTTTTCTCACTCCTACTAGTGAATGTAATGTAACACACACCCATACAATGCACACCACCCCGTGATGTTTTTCTCACTCCTACTAGTCAATGTAATGTAACACACACCCATACAATACCCACCACCCCGTGATGTTTTTCTCACTCCTACTAGTGAATGTAATGTAACACACACCCATAGAATGCGCACCACCCCGTGATGTTTTTCTCACTCCTACGAGTGAATGTAATGTAACACACACCCATACAATGCGCACCACCCCGTGATGATTTTTTCACTCCTACGAGTGAATGTAATGTAACACACACCCATACAATGCGCACCACCCCGTGATGTTTTTCTCACTCCTATGAGTGAATGTAATGTAACACACACCCATACAATGCGCACCACCCCGTGATGTTTTTCTCACTCCTATGAGTGAATGTAATGTAACACACACCCATACAATGCGCACCACCCCGTGATGTTTTTTCACTCCTATGAGTGAATGTAATGTAACACACACCCATACAATGCGCACCACCCCGTGATGTTTTTCTCACTCCTATGAGTGAATGTAATGTAACACACACCCATACAATGCGCACCACCCCGTGATGTTTTTCTCACTCCTACTAGTGAATGTAATGTAACACACACCCATACAATGCGCACCACCCCGTGATGTTTTTCTCACTCCTATGAGTGAATGTAACACACACCCATACAATGCGCACCACCCCGTGATGTTTTTCTCACTCCTATGAGTGAATGTAATGTAACACACACCCATACAATGCGCACCACCCCGTGATGTTTTTCTCACTCCTATGAGTGAATGTAATGTAACACACACCCATACAATGCGCACCACCCCGTGATGTTTTTCTCACTCCTACTAGTGAATGTAATGTAACACACACCCATACAATGCGCACCACCCCGTGAGGTTTTTCTCACTCCTACTAGTGAATGTAATGTAACACACACCCATACAATGCGCACCACCCCGTGATGATTTTCTCACTCCTACTAGTGAATGTAATGTAACACACACCCATACAATGCGCACCACCCCGTGATGTTTTTCTCACTCCTACGAGTGAATGTAATGTAACACACACCCATACAATGCGCACCACCCCGTGATGTTTTTCTCACTCCTACTAGTGAATGTAATGTAACACACACCCATACAATGCGCACCACCCCGTGATGTATTTCTCACTCCTACTAGTGAATGTAATGTAACACACACCCATACAATGCGCACCACCCCGTGATGTTTTTCTCACTCCTATGAGTGAATGTAACACACACCCATACAATGCGCACCACCCCGTGATGTTTTTCTCACTCCTATGAGTGAATGTAATGTAACACACACCCATACAATGCTCACCACCCTGTGATGTTTTTCTCACTCCTACTAGTGAATCTAATGTAACACACACCCATACAATGCTCACCACCCCGTGATTTTTTTCTCACTGCTACTTGTGAATGTAATGTAACACACCCATACAATGCGCACCACCCCGTGATGTTTTTCTCACTCCTACTAGTGAATGTAATGTAACACACACCCATACAATGCGCACCACCCCGTGATTTTTTTCTCACTGCTACTTGTGAATGTAATGTAACACACACCCATACAATGCGCACCACCCCGTGATGTTTTTCTCACTCCTACTAGTGAATGTAAGGTAACACACACCCATACAATGCGCACCACCCCGTGATGTTTTTCTCACTCCTACTAGTGAATGTAATGTAACACACACCCATACAATGCGCACCACCCCGTGATGTTTTTCTCACTCCTACTAGTGAATGTAATGTAACACACACCCATACAATGCGCACCACCCCGTGATGTTTTTCTCACTCCTACTAGTGAATCTAATGTAACACACACCCATACAATGCGCACCACCCCGTGATGTTTTTCTCACTCCTACTAGTGAATGTAATGTAACACACACCCATACAATGCGTACCACCCCGTGATGTTTTTCTCACTCCTACTAGTGAATGTAATGTAACACACACCCATACAATGCGCACCACCCCGTGATGTTTTTCTCACTCCTACTAGTGAATGTAATGTAACACAAACCCATACAATACCCACCACCCCGTGATGTTTTTCTCACTCCTAGTAGTGAATGTAATCTAACACACACCCATACAATGCGCACCACCCCGTGATGTTTTTCTCACTCCTACGAGTGAATGTAATGTAACACACACCCATACAATGCGCACCACCCCGTGATGATTTTTTCACTCCTACGAGTGAATGTAATGTAACACACACCCATACAATGCGCACCACCCTGTGATGTTTTTCTCACTCCTATGAGTGAATGTAATGTAACACACACCCATACAATGCGCACCACCCCGTGATTTTTTTCTCACTGCTACTTGTGAATGTAAGGTAACACACCCATACAATGCGCACCACCCCGTGATGTTTTTCTCACTCCTACTAGTGAATGTAATGTAACACACACCCATACAATGCGCACCACCCCGTGATTTTTTTCTCACTGCTACTTGTGAATGTAATGTAACACACACCCATACAATGCGCACCACCCCGTGATGTTTTTCTCACTCCTACTAGTGAATGTAAGGTAACACACACCCATACAATGCGCACCACCCCGTGATGTTTTTCTCACTCCTACTAGTGAATGTAATGTAACACACACCCATACAATGCGCACCACCCCGTGATGTTTTTCTCACTCCTACTAGTGAATGTAATGTAACACACACCCATACAATGCGCACCACCCCGTGATGTTTTTCTCACTCCTACTAGTGAATCTAATGTAACACACACCCATACAATGCGCACCACCCCGTGATGTTTTTCTCACTCCTACTAGTGAATGTAATGTAACACACACCCATACAATGCATACCACCCCGTGATGTTTTTCTCACTCCTACTAGTGAATGTAATGTAACACACACCCATACAATGCGCACCACCCCGTGATGTTTTTCTCACTCCTACTAGTGAATGTAATGTAAGACACACCCATACAATACCCACCACCCCGTGATGTTTTTCTCACTCCTACTAGTGAATGTAATCTAACACACACCCATACAATGCGCACCACCCCGTGATGTTTTTCTCACTCCTACGAGTGAATGTAATGTAACACACACCCATACAATGCGCACCACCCCGTGATGATTTTTTCACTCCTACGAGTGAATGTAATGTAACACACACCCATACAATGCGCACCACCCCGTGATGTTTTTCTCACTCCTATGAGTGAATGTAATGTAACACACACCCATACAATGCACACCACCCCGTGATGTTTTTCTCACTCTTATGAGTGAATGTAATGTAACACACACCCATACAATGCGCACCACCCCGTGATGTTTTTCTCACTCCTACTAGTGAATCTAATGTAACACACACACATACAATGCGCACCACCCCGTGATGATTTTTTCACTCCTACGTGTGAATGTAATGTAACACACACCCATACAATGCGCACCACCCCGTGATGTTTTTCTCACTCCTACGAGTGAATGTAATGTAACACACACCCATACAATGCGCACCACCCCGTGATGTTTTTCTCACTCCTACGAGTGAATCTAATGTAACACACACCCATACAATGCGCAACACCCCGTGATGTTTTTCTCACTCCTACTAGTGAATGTAACACACACCCATAAAATGCGCACCACCCCGTGATGTTTTTCTCACTCATACTAGTGAATGTAATGTAACACACACCCATACAATGCGCACCACCCCGTGATGTTTTTCTCACTCCTACTAGTGAATCTAATGTAACACACATCCATACAATGTGCACCACCCCGTGATGTTTTTCTCACTCCTACTAGTGAATGTAATGTAACACACACCCATACAATGCGCACCACCCCGTGATGTTTTTCTCACTCCTACGAGTGAATGTAATGTAACACACACCCATACAATGCGCACCACCCCGTGATGTTTTTCTCACTCCTACTAGTGAATCTAATGTAACACACACCCATACAATGCGCACCACCCCTTGATGTTTTTCTCACTCCTACGAATGAATGTAATGTAACACACACCCATACAATGCGCACCACCCCGTGATGTTTTTCTCACTCCTACGAGTGAATGTAATGTAACACACACCCATACAATGCGCACCACCCCGTGATGATTTTCTCACTCCTACTAGTGAATCTAATGTAACACACACCCATACAATGCGCACCACCCCGTGATATTTTTCTCACTGGTACTTGTGAATGTAATGTAACACACCCATACAATGCGCACCACCCCGTGATGTTTTTCTCACTCCTACTAGTGAATGTAATGTAACACACACCCATACAATGCGCACCACCCCGTGATGTTTTTCTCACTCCTACTAGTGAATGTAATGTAACACACACCCATACAATGCGCACCACCCCGTGATGTTTTTCTCACTCCTACTAGTGAATGTAATGTAACACACACCCATACAATGCACACCACCCCGTGATGTTTTTCTCACTCCTACTAGTCAATGTAATGTAACACACACCCATACAATACCCACCACCCCGTGATGTTTTTCTCACTCCTACTAGTGAATGTAATGTAACACACACCCATACAATGCGCACCACCCCGTGATGTTTTTCTCACTCCTACGAGTGAATGTAATGTAACACACACCCATACAATGCGCACCACCCCGTGATGATTTTCTCACTCCTATGAGTGAATGTAATGTAACACACACCCATACAATGCGCACCACCCCGTGATGTTTTTCTCACTCCTATGAGTGAATGTAATGTAACACACACCCATACAATGCGCACCACCCCGTGATGTTTTTCTCACTCCTATGAGTGAATGTAATGTAACACACACCCATACAATGCGCACCACCCCGTGATGTTTTTCTCACTCCTATGAGTGAATGTAATGTAACACACACCCATACAATGCGCACCACCCCGTGATGTTTTTCTCACTCCTACTAGTGAATGTAATGTAACACACACCCATACAATGCGCACCACCCCGTGATGTTTTTCTCACTCCTATGAGTGAATGTAACACACACCCATACAATGCGCACCACCCCGTGATGTTTTTCTCACTCCTATGAGTGAATTTAATGTAACACACACCCATACAATGCGCACCACCCCGTGATGTTTTTCTCACTCCTATGAGTGAATGTAATGTAACACACACCCATACAATGCGCACCACCCCGTGATGTTTTTCTCACTCCTACTAGTGAATGTAATGTAACACACACCCATACAATGCGCACCACCCCGTGAGGTTTTTCTCACTCCTACTAGTGAATGTAATGTAACACACACCCATACAATGCGCACCACCCCGTGATGATTTTCTCACTCCTACTAGTGAATGTAATGTAACACACACCCATACAATGCGCACCACCCCGTGATGTTTTTCTCACTCCTACTAGTGAATCTAATGTAACACACACCCATACAATGCGCACCACCCCGTGATGATTTTCTCACTCCTACTAGTGAATCTAATGTAACAAACACCCATACAATGCGCACCACCGCGTGATGTTTTTCTCACTCCTACTAGTGAATGTAATGTAACACACACCCATACAATGCCCACCACCCCGTGATGATTTTCTCACTCCTACTAGTGAATGTAATGTAACACACACCCATACAATGCGCACCACCCCGTGATGTTTTTCTCACTCCAACTAGTGAATGTAATGTAACACACACCCATACAATGCGCACCACCCCGTGATGTTTTTCTCACTCCTACTAGTGAATGTAATGTAACACACACCCATACAATGCGCACCACCCCGTGATGTTTTTCTCACTCCTACTAGTGAATGTAATGTAACACACACCCATACAATGCGCACCACCCCGTGATGTATTTCTCACTCCTACTAGTGAATGTAATGTAACACACACCCATACAATGCGCACCACCCCGTGATGTTTTTCTCACTCCTACGAGTGAATGTAATGTAACAACACACATACAATGCGCACCACCCCGTGATGTTTTTCTCACTCCTACGAGTGAATGTAATGTAACACACACCCATACAATGCGCACCACCCCGTGATGTTTTTCTCACTCCTACGAGTGAATGTAATGTAACACACACCCATACAATGCGCACCACCCCGTGATGTTTTTCTCACTCCTACGAGTGAATGTAATGTAACACACACCCATACAATGCGCACCACCCTGTGATGTTTTTCTCACTCCTACTAGTGAATCTAATGTAACACACACCCATACAATGCGCAACACCCCGTGATTTTTTTCTCACTGCTACTTGTGAATGTAATGTAACACACCCATACAATGCGCACCACCCCGTGATGTTTTTCTCACTCCTACTAGTGAATGTAATGTAACACACACCCATACAATGCGCACCACCCCGTGATTTTTTTCTCACTGCTACTTGTGAATGTAATGTAACACACACCCATACAATGCGCACCACCCCGTGATGTTTTTCTCACTCCTACTAGTGAATGTAAGGTAACACACACCCATACAATGCGCACCACCCCGTGATGTTTTTCTCACTCCTACTAGTGAATGTAATGTAACACACACCCATACAATGCGCACCACCCCGTGATGTTTTTCTCACTCCTACTAGTGAATGTAATGTAACACACACCCATACAATGCGCACCACCCCGTGATGTTTTTCTCACTCCTACTAGTGAATCTAATGTAACACACACCCATACAATGCGCACCACCCCGTGATGTTTTTCTCACTCCTACTAGTGAATGTAATGTAACACACACCCATACAATGCGTACCACCCCGTGATGTTTTTCTCACTCCTACTAGTGAATGTAATGTAACACACACCCATACAATGCGCACCACCCCGTGATGTTTTTCTCACTCCTACTAGTGAATGTAATGTAACACACACCCATACAATACCCACCACCCCGTGATGTTTTTCTCACTCCTAGTAGTGAATGTAATCTAACACACACCCATACAATGCGCACCACCCCGTGATGTTTTTCTCACTCCTACGAGTGAATGTAATGTAACACACACCCATACAATGCGCACCACCCCGTGATGATTTTTTCACTCCTACGAGTGAATGTAATGTAACACACACCCATACAATGCGCACCACCCTGTGATGTTTTTCTCACTCCTATGAGTGAATGTAATGTAACACACACCCATACAATGCGCACCACCCCGTGATGTTTTTCTCACTCTTATGAGTGAATGTAATGTAACACACACCCATACAATGCGCACCACCCCGTGATGTTTTTCTCACTCCTACTAGTGAATCTAATGTAACACACACCCATACAATGCGCACCACCCCGTGATGATTTTTTCACTCCTACGTGTGAATGTAATGTAACACACACCCATACAATGCGCACCACCCCGTGATGTTTTTCTCACTCCTACGAGTGAATGTAATGTAACACACACCCATACAATGCGCACCACCCCGTGATGTTTTTCTCACTCCTACGAGTGAATGTAATGTAACACACACCCATACAATGCGCACCACCCCGTGATGATTTTTTCACTCCTACGAGTGAATGTAATGTAACACACACCCATACAATGCGCACCACCCCGTGATGTTTTTCTCACTCCTATGAGTGAATGTAATGTAACACACACCCATACAATGCGCACCACCCCGTGATGTTTTTCTCACTCCTATGAGTGAATGTAATGTAACACACACCCATACAATGCGCACCACCCCGTGATGTTTTTCTCACTCCTATGAGTGAATGTAATGTAACACACACCCATACAATGCGCACCACCCCGTGATGTTTTTCTCACTCCTATGAGTGAATGTAATGTAACACACACCCATACTATGCGCACCACCCCGTGATGTTTTTCTCACTCCTACTAGTGAATGTAATGTAACACACACCCATACAATGCGCACCACCCCGTGATGTTTTTCTCACTCCTACTAGTGAATGTAAGGTAACACACACCCATACAATGCGCACCACCCCGTGATGTTTTTCTCACTCCTACTAGTGAATGTAATGTAACACACACCCATACAATGCGCACCACCCCGTGATGTTTTTCTCACTCCTACTAGTGAATGTAATGTAACACACACCCATACAATGCGCACCACCCCGTGATGTTTTTCTCACTCCTACTAGTGAATCTAATGTAACACACACCCATACAATGCGCACCACCCCGTGATGTTTTTCTCACTCCTACTAGTGAATGTAATGTAACACACACCCATACAATGCATACCACCCCGTGATGTTTTTCTCACTCCTACTAGTGAATGTAATGTAACACACACCCATACAATGCGCACCACCCGTGATGTTTTTCTCACTCCTACTAGTGAATGTAATGTAACACACACCCATACAATACCCACACCCCGTGATGTTTTTTCTCACTCCTACTAGTGAATGTAATCTAACACACACCCATACAATGCGCACCACCCCGTGATGTTTTTCTCACTCCTACGAGTGAATGTAATGTAACACACACCCATACAATGCGCACCACCCCGTGATGATTTTTTCACTCCTACGAGTGAATGTAATGTAACACACACCCATACAATGCGCACCACCCCGTGATGTTTTTCTCACTCCTATGAGTGAATGTAATGTAACACACACCCATACAATGCACACCACCCCGTGATGTTTTTCTCACTCTTATGAGTGAATGTAATGTAACACACACCCATACAATGCGCACCACCCCGTGATGTTTTTCTCACTCCTACTAGTGAATCTAATGTAACACACACCCATACAATGCGCACCACCCCGTGATGATTTTTTCACTCCTACGTGTGAATGTAATGTAACACACACCCATACAATGCGCACCACCCCGTGATGTTTTTCTCACTCCTACGAGTGAATGTAATGTAACACACACCCATACAATGCGCACCACCCCGTGATGTTTTTCTCACTCCTACGAGTGAATCTAATGTAACACACACCCATACAATGCGCACCACCCCGTGATGTTTTTCTCACTCCTACTAGTGAATGTAACACACACCCATAAAATGCGCACCACCCCGTGATGTTTTTCTCACTCATACTAGTGAATGTAATGTAACACACACCCATACAATGCGCACCACCCCGTGATGTTTTTCTCACTCCTACTAGTGAATCTAATGTAACACACATCCATACAATGTGCACCACCCCGTGATGTTTTTCTCACTCCTACTAGTGAATGTAATGTAACACACACCCATACAATGCGCACCACCCCGTGATGTTTTTCTCACTCCTACGAGTGAATGTAATGTAACACACACCCATACAATGCGCACCACCCCGTGATGTTTTTCTCACTCCTACTAGTGAATCTAATGTAACACACACCCATACAATGCGCACCACCCCTTGATGTTTTTCTCACTCCTACGAATGAATGTAATGTAACACACCCCATACAATGCGCACCACCCCGTGATGTTTTTCTCACTCCTACGAGTGAATGTAATGTAACACACACCCATACAATGCGCACCACCCCGTGATGATTTTCTCACTCCTACTAGTGAATCTAATGTAACACACACCCATACAATGCGCACCACCCCGTGATATTTTTCTCACTGGTACTTGTGAATGTAATGTAACACACCCATACAATGCGCACCACCCCGTGATGTTTTTCTCACTCCTACTAGTGAATGTAATGTAACACACACCCATACAATGCGCACCACCCCGTGATGTTTTTCTCACTCCTACTAGTGAATGTAATGTAACACACACCCATACAATGCGCACCACCCCGTGATGTTTTTCTCACTCCTACTAGTGAATGTAATGTAACACACACCCATACAATGCACACCACCCCGTGATGTTTTTCTCACTCCTACTAGTCAATGTAATGTAACACACACCCATACAATACCCACCACCCCGTGATGTTTTTCTCACTCCTACTAGTGAATGTAATGTAACACACACCCATACAATGCGCACCACCCCGTGATGTTTTCTCACTCCTACGAGTGAATGTAATGTAACACACACCCATACAATGCGCACCACCCCGTGATGATTTTCTCACTCCTATGAGTGAATGTAATGTAACACACACCCATACAATGCGCACCACCCCGTGATGTTTTTCTCACTCCTATGAGTGAATGTAATGTAACACACACCCATACAATGCGCACCACCCCGTGATGTTTTTCTCACTCCTATGAGTGAATGTAATGTAACACACACCCATACAATGCGCACCACCCCGTGATGTTTTTCTCACTCCTATGAGTGAATGTAATGTAACACACACCCATACAATGCGCACCACCCCGTGATGTTTTTCTCACTCCTACTAGTGAATGTAATGTAACACACACCCATACAATGCGCACCACCCCGTGATGTTTTTCTCACTCCTATGAGTGAATGTAACACACACCCATACAATGCGCACCACCCCGTGATGTTTTTCTCACTCCTATGAGTGAATTTAATGTAACACACACCCATACAATGCGCACCACCCCGTGATGTTTTTCTCACTCCTATGAGTGAATGTAATGTAACACACACCCATACAATGCGCACCACCCCGTGATGTTTTTCTCACTCCTACTAGTGAATGTAATGTAACACACACCCATACAATGCGCACCACCCGTGAGGTTTTTCTCACTCCTACTAGTGAATGTAATGTAACACACACCCATACAATGCGCACCACCCCGTGATGATTTTCTCACTCCTACTAGTGAATGTAATGTAACACACACCCATACAATGCGCACCACCCCGTGATGTTTTTCTCACTCCTACTAGTGAATCTAATGTAACACACACCCATACAATGCGCACCACCCCGTGATGATTTTCTCACTCCTACTAGTGAATCTAATGTAACAAACACCCATACAATGCGCACCACCGCGTGATGTTTTTCTCACTCCTACTAGTGAATGTAATGTAACACACACCCATACAATGCCCACCACCCCGTGATGATTTTCTCACTCCTACTAGTGAATGTAATGTAACACACACCCATACAATGCGCACCACCCCGTGATGTTTTTCTCACTCCAACTAGTGAATGTAATGTAACACACACCCATACAATGCGCACCACCCCGTGATGTTTTTCTCACTCCTACTAGTGAATGTAATGTAACACACACCCATACAATGCGCACCACCCCGTGATGTTTTTCTCACTCCTACTAGTGAATGTAATGTAACACACACCCATACAATGCGCACCACCCCGTGATGTATTTCTCACTCCTACTAGTGAATGTAATGTAACACACACCCATACAATGCGCACCACCCCGTGATGTTTTTCTCACTCCTACGAGTGAATGTAATGTAACACACACCCATACAATGCGCACCACCCCGTGATGTTTTTCTCACTCCTACGAGTGAATGTAATGTAACACACACCCATACAATGCGCACCACCCCGTGATGTTTTTCTCACTCCTACGAGTGAATGTAATGTAACACACACCCATACAATGCGCACCACCCCGTGATGTTTTTCTCACTCCTACGAGTGAATGTAATGTAACACACACCCATACAATGCGCACCACCCTGTGATGTTTTTCTCACTCCTACTAGTGAATCTAATGTAACACACACCCATACAATGCGCAACACCCCGTGATTTTTTTCTCACTGCTACTTGTGAATGTAATGTAACACACCCATACAATGCGCACCACCCCGTGATGTTTTCTCACTCCTACTAGTGAATGTAATGTAACACACACCCATACAATGCGCACCACCCGTGATTTTTTTCTCACTGCTACTTGTGAATGTAATGTAACACACACCCATACAATGCGCACCACCCCGTGATGTTTTTCTCACTCCTACTAGTGAATGTAAGGTAACACACACCCATACAATGCGCACCACCCCGTGATGTTTTTCTCACTCCTACTAGTGAATGTAATGTAACACACACCCATACAATGCGCACCACCCCGTGATGTTTTTCTCACTCCTACTAGTGAATGTAATGTAACACACACCCATACAATGCGCACCACCCCGTGATGTTTTTCCTCACTCCTACTAGTGAATCTAATGTAACACACCCCATACAATGCGCACCACCCCGTGATGTTTTTCTCACTCCTACTAGTGAATGTAATGTAACACACACCCATACAATGCGTACCACCCCGTGATGTTTTTCTCCACTCCTACTAGTGAATGTAATGTAACACACACCCATACAATGCGCACCACCCCGTGATGTTTTTCTCACTCCTACTAGTGAATGTAATGTAACACACACCCATACAATACCCACCACCCCGTGATGTTTTTCTCACTCCTAGTAGTGAATGTAATCTAACACACACCCATACAATGCGCACCACCCCGTGATGTTTTTCTCACTCCTACGAGTGAATGTAATGTAACACACACCCATACAATGCGCACCACCCCGTGATGATTTTTTCACTCCTACGAGTGAATGTAATGTAACACACAAATGCGCACCACCCTGTGATGTTTTTCTCACTCCTATGAGTGAATGTAATGTAACACACACCCATACAATGCGCACCACCCCGTGATGTTTTTCTCACTCTTATGAGTGAATGTAATGTAACACACACCCATACAATGCGCACCACCCCGTGATGTTTTCTCACTCCTACTAGTGAATCTAATGTAACACACACCCATACAATGCGCACCACCCCGTGATGATTTTTTCACTCCTACGTGTGAATGTAATGTAACACACCCCCATACAATGCGCACCACCCCGTGATGTTTTTCTCACTCCTACGAGTGAATGTAATGTAACACACACCCATACAATGCGCACCACCCCGTGATGTTTTTCTCACTCCTACGAGTGAATGTAATGTAACACACACCCATACAATGCGCACCACCCCGTGATGATTTTTTCACTCCTACGAGTGAATGTAATGTAACACACACCCATACAATGCGCACCACCCCGTGATGTTTTTCTCACTCCTATGAGTGAATGTAATGTAACACACACCCATACAATGCGCACCACCCCGTGATGTTTTTCTCACTCCTATGAGTGAATGTAATGTAACACACACCCATACAATGCGCACCACCCCGTGATGTTTTTCTCACTCCTATGAGTGAATGTAATGTAACACACACCCATACAATGCGCACCACCCCGTGATGTTTTTCTCACTCCTATGAGTGAATGTAATGTAACACACACCCATACTATGCGCACCACCCCGTGATGTTTTTCTCACTCCTACTAGTGAATGTAATGTAACACACACCCATACAATGCGCACCACCCCGTGATGTTTTTCTCACTCCTATGAGTGAATGTAACACACACCCATACAATGCGCACCACCCCGTGATGTTTTTCTCACTCCTATGAGTGAATGTAATGTAACACACACCCATACAATGCGCACCACCCCGTGATGTTTTTCTCACTCCTATGAGTGAATGTAATGTAACACACACCCATACAATGCGCACCACCCCGTGATGTTTTTCTCACTCCTACTAGTGAATGTAATGTAACACACACCCATACAATGCGCACCACCCCGTGAGGTTTTTCTCACTCCTACTAGTGAATGTAATGTAACACACACCCATACAATGCGCACCACCCCGTGATGATTTTCTCACTCCTACTAGTGAATGTAATGTAACACACACCCATACAATGCGCACCACCCCGTGATGTTTTTCTCACTCCTACTAGTGAATCTAATGTAACACACACCCATACAATGCGCACCACCCGTGATGATTTTCTCACTCCTACTAGTGAATCTAATGTAACAAACACCCATACAATGCGCACCACCGCGTGATGTTTTTCTCACTCCTACTAGTGAATGTAATGTAACACACACCCATACAATGCCCACCACCCCGTGATGATTTTCTCACTCCTACTAGTGAATGTAATGTAACACACACCCATACAATGCGCACCACCCCGTGATGTTTTTCTCACTCCAACTAGTGAATGTAATGTAACACACACCCATACAATGCGCACCACCCCGTGATGTTTTTCTCACTCCTACTAGTGAATGTAATGTAACACACACCCATACAATGCGCACCACCCCGTGAAGTTTTTCTCACTCCTACTAGTGAATGTAATGTAACACACACCCATACAATGCGCACCACCCCGTGATGTATTTCTCACTCCTACTAGTGAATGTAATGTAACACACACCCATACAATGCGCACCACCCCGTGATGTTTTTCTCACTCCTACGAGTGAATGTAATGTAACACACACCCATACAATGCGCACCACCCCGTGATGTTTTTCTCACTCCTACGAGTGAATGTAATGTAACACACACCCATACAATGCGCACCACCCCGTGATGTTTTTCTCACTCCTACGAGTGAATGTAATGTAACACACACCCATACAATGCGCACCACCCCGTGATGTTTTTCTCACTCCTACGAGTGAATGTAATGTAACACACACCCATACAATGCGCACCACCCTGTGATGTTTTTCTCACTCCTACTAGTGAATCTAATGTAACACACACCCATACAATGCGCACCACCCCGTGATTTTTTTTCTCACTGCTACTTGTGAATGTAATGTAACACACCCATACAATGCGCACCACCCCGTGATGTTTTTCTCACTCCTACTAGTGAATGTAATGTAACACACACCCATACAATGCGCACCACCCCGTGATTTTTTTCTCACTGCTACTTGTGAATGTAATGTAACACACACCCATACAATGCGCACCACCCCGTGATGTTTTTCTCACTCCTACTAGTGAATGTAAGGTAACACACACCCATACAATGCGCACCACCCCGTGATGTTTTTCTCACTCCTACTAGTGAATGTAATGTAACACACACCCATACAATGCGCACCACCCCGTGATGTTTTTCTCACTCCTACTAGTGAATGTAATGTAACACACACCCATACAATGCGCACCACCCCGTGATGTTTTTCTCACTCCTACTAGTGAACCTAATGTAACACACACTCATACAATGCGCACCACCCCGTGATGTTTTTCTCACTCCTACTAGTGAATGTAATGTAACACACACCCATACAATGCGTACCACCCCGTGATGTTTTTCTCACTCCTACTAGTGAATGTAATGTAACACACACCCATACAATACCCACCACCCCGTGATGTTTTTCTCACTCCTACTAGTGAATGTAATCTAACACACACCCATACAATGCGCACCACCCCGTGATGTTTTTCTCACTCCTACGAGTGAATGTAATGTAACACACACCCATACAATGCGCACCACCCCGTGATGATTTTTTCACTCCTACGAGTGAATGTAATGTAACACACACCCATACAATGCGCACCACCCTGTGATGTTTTTCTCACTCCTATGAGTGAATGTAATGTAACACACACCCATACAATGCGCACCACCCCGTGATGTTTTTCTCACTCTTATGAGTGAATGTAATGTAACACACACCCATACAATGCGCACCACCCCGTGATGTTTTTCTCACTCCTACTAGTGAATCTAATGTAACACACACCCATACAATGCGCACCACCCCGTGATGATTTTTTCACTCCTACGTGTGAATGTAATGTAACACACACCCATACAATGCGCACCACCCCGTGATGTTTTTCTCACTCCTACGAGTGAATGTAATGTAATACACACCCATACAATGCGCACCACCCCGTGATGTTTTTCTCACTCCTACGAGTGAATCTAATGTAACACACACCCATACAATGCGCACCACCCCGTGATGTTTTTCTCACTCCTACTAGTGAATGTAACACACACCCATAAAATGCGCACCACCCCGTGATGTTTTTCTCACTCATACTAGTGAATGTAATGTAACACACACCCATACAATGCGCACCACCCCGTGATGTTTTTCTCACTCCTACTAGTGAATCTAATGTAACACACATCCATACAATGTGCACCACCCCGTGATGTTTTTCTCACTCCTACTAGTCAATGTAATGTAACACACACCCATACAATACCCACCACCCCGTGATGTTTTTCTCACTCCTACTAGTGAATGTAATGTAACACACACCCATACAATGCGCACCACCCCGTGATGTTTTTCTCACTCCTACGAGTGAATGTAATGTAACACACACCCATACAATGCGCACCACCCCGTGATGATTTTCTCACTCCTATGAGTGAATGTAATGTAACACACACCCATACAATGCGCACCACCCCGTGATGTTTTTCTCACTCCTATGAGTGAATGTAATGTAACACACACCCATACAATGCGCACCACCCCGTGATGTTTTTCTCACTCCTATGAGTGAATTTAATGTAACACACACCCATACAATGCGCACCACCCCGTGATGTTTTTCTCACTCCTATGAGTGAATGTAATGTAACACACACCCATACAATGCGCACCACCCCGTGATGTTTTTCTCACTCCTACTAGTGAATGTAATGTAACACACACCCATACAATGCGCACCACCCCGTGATGTTTTTCTCACTCCTATGAGTGAATGTAACACACACCCATACAATGCGCACCACCCCGTGATGTTTTTCTCACTCCTATGAGTGAATTTAATGTAACACACACCCATACAATGCGCACCACCCCGTGATGTTTTTCTCACTCCTATGAGTGAATGTAATGTAACACACACCCATACAATGCGCACCACCCCGTGATGTTTTTCTCACTCCTACTAGTGAATGTAATGTAACACACACCCATACAATGCGCACCACCCCGTGAGGTTTTTCTCACTCCTACTAGTGAATGTAATGTAACACACACCCATACAATGCGCACCACCCCGTGATGATTTTCTCACTCCTACTAGTGAATGTAATGTAACACACACCCATACAATGCGCACCACCCCGTGATGTTTTTCTCACTCCTACTAGTGAATCTAATGTAACACACACCCATACAATGCGCACCACCCCGTGATGATTTTCTCACTCCTACTAGTGAATCTAATGTAACAAACACCCATACAATGCGCACCACCGCGTGATGTTTTTCTCACTCCTACTAGTGAATGTAATGTAACACACACCCATACAATGCCCACCACCCCGTGATGATTTTCTCACTCCTACTAGTGAATGTAATGTAACACACACCCATACAATGCGCACCACCCCGTGATGTTTTTCTCACTCCAACTAGTGAATGTAATGTAACACACACCCATACAATGCGCACCACCCCGTGATGTTTTTCTCACTCCTACTAGTGAATGTAATGTAACACACACCCATACAATGCGCACCACCCCGTGATGTTTTTCTCACTCCTACTAGTGAATGTAATGTAACACACACCCATACAATGCGCACCACCCCGTGATGTATTTCTCACTCCTACTAGTGAATGTAATGTAACACACACCCATACAATGCGCACCACCCCGTGATGTTTTTCTCACTCCTACGAGTGAATGTAATGTAACACACACCCATACAATGCGCACCACCCCGTGATGTTTTTCTCACTCCTACGAGTGAATGTAATGTAACACACACCCATACAATGCGCACCACCCCGTGATGTTTTTCTCACTCCTACGAGTGAATGTAATGTAACACACACCCATACAATGCGCACCACCCCGTGATGTTTTTCTCACTCCTACGAGTGAATGTAATGTAACACACACCCATACAATGCGCACCACCCTGTGATGTTTTTCTCACTCCTACTAGTGAATCTAATGTAACACACACCCATACAATGCGCAACACCCCGTGATTTTTTTCTCACTGCTACTTGTGAATGTAATGTAACACACCCATACAATGCGCACCACCCCGTGATGTTTTTCTCACTCCTACTAGTGAATGTAATGTAACACACACCCATACAATGCGCACCACCCCGTGATTTTTTTCTCACTGCTACTTGTGAATGTAATGTAACACACACCCATACAATGCGCACCACCCCGTGATGTTTTTCTCACTCCTACTAGTGAATGTAAGGTAACACACACCCATACAATGCGCACCACCCCGTGATGTTTTTCTCACTCCTACTAGTGAATGTAATGTAACACACACCCATACAATGCGCACCACCCCGTGATGTTTTTCTCACTCCTACTAGTGAATGTAATGTAACACACACCCATACAATGCGCACCACCCCGTGATGTTTTTCTCACTCCTACTAGTGAATCTAATGTAACACACACCCATACAATGCGCACCACCCCGTGATGTTTTTCTCACTCCTACTAGTGAATGTAATGTAACACACACCCATACAATGCGTACCACCCCGTGATGTTTTTCTCACTCCTACTAGTGAATGTAATGTAACACACACCCATACAATGCGCACCACCCCGTGATGTTTTTCTCACTCCTACTAGTGAATGTAATGTAACACACACCCATACAATACCCACCACCCCGTGATGTTTTTCTCACTCCTAGTAGTGAATGTAATCTAACACACACCCATACAATGCGCACCACCCCGTGATGTTTTTCTCACTCCTACGAGTGAATGTAATGTAACACACACCCATACAATGCGCACCACCCCGTGATGATTTTTTCACTCCTACGAGTGAATGTAATGTAACACACACCCATACAATGCGCACCACCCTGTGATGTTTTTCTCACTCCTATGAGTGAATGTAATGTAACACACACCCATACAATGCGCACCACCCCGTGATGTTTTTCTCACTCTTATGAGTGAATGTAATGTAACACACACCCATACAATGCGCACCACCCCGTGATGTTTTTCTCACTCCTACTAGTGAATCTAATGTAACACACACCCATACAATGCGCACCACCCCGTGATGATTTTTTCACTCCTACGTGTGAATGTAATGTAACACACCCCCATACAATGCGCACCACCCCGTGATGTTTTTCTCACTCCTACGAGTGAATGTAATGTAACACACACCCATACAATGCGCACCACCCCGTGATGTTTTTCTCACTCCTACGAGTGAATGTAATGTAACACACACCCATACAATGCGCACCACCCCGTGATGATTTTTTCACTCCTACGAGTGAATGTAATGTAACACACACCCATACAATGCGCACCACCCCGTGATGTTTTTCTCACTCCTATGAGTGAATGTAATGTAACACACACCCATACAATGCGCACCACCCCGTGATGTTTTTCTCACTCCTATGAGTGAATGTAATGTAACACACACCCATACAATGCGCACCACCCCGTGATGTTTTTCTCACTCCTATGAGTGAATGTAATGTAACACACACCCATACAATGCGCACCACCCCGTGATGTTTTTCTCACTCCTATGAGTGAATGTAATGTAACACACACCCATACTATGCGCACCACCCCGTGATGTTTTTCTCACTCCTACTAGTGAATGTAATGTAACACACACCCATACAATGCGCACCACCCCGTGATGTTTTTCTCACTCCTATGAGTGAATGTAACACACACCCATACAATGCGCACCACCCCGTGATGTTTTTCTCACTCCTATGAGTGAATGTAATGTAACACACACCCATACAATGCGCACCACCCCGTGATGTTTTTCTCACTCCTATGAGTGAATGTAATGTAACACACACCCATACAATGCGCACCACCCCGTGATGTTTTTCTCACTCCTACTAGTGAATGTAATGTAACACACACCCATACAATGCGCACCACCCCGTGAGGTTTTTCTCACTCCTACTAGTGAATGTAATGTAACACACACCCATACAATGCGCACCACCCCGTGATGATTTTCTCACTCCTACTAGTGAATGAAATGTAACACACACCCATACAATGCGCACCACCCCGTGATGTTTTTCTCACTCCTACTAGTGAATCTAATGTAACACACACCCATACAATGCGCACCACCCCGTGATGATTTTCTCACTCCTACTAGTGAATCTAATGTAACAAACACCCATACAATGCGCACCACCGCGTGATGTTTTTCTCACTCCTACTAGTGAATGTAATGTAACACACACCCATACAATGCCCACCACCCCGTGATGATTTTCTCACTCCTACTAGTGAATGTAATGTAACACACACCCATACAATGCGCACCACCCCGTGATGTTTTTCTCACTCCAACTAGTGAATGTAATGTAACACACACCCATACAATGCGCACCACCCCGTGATGTTTTTCTCACTCCAACTAGTGAATGTAATGTAACACACACTCATACAATGCGCACCACCCCGTGATGTTTTTCTCACTCCTACTAGTGAATGTAATGTAACACACACCCATACAATGCGTACCACCCCGTGATGTTTTTCTCACTCCTACTAGTGAATGTAATGTAACACACACCCATACAATACCCACCACCCCGTGATGTTTTTCTCACTCCTACTAGTGAATGTAATCTAACACACACCCATACAATGCGCACCACCCCGTGATGTTTTTCTCACTCCTACGAGTGAATGTAATGTAACACACACCCATACAATGCGCACCACCCCGTGATGATTTTTTCACTCCTACGAGTGAATGTAATGTAACACACACCCATACAATGCGCACCACCCTGTGATGTTTTTCTCACTCCTATGAGTGAATGTAATGTAACACACACCCATACAATGCGCACCACCCCGTGATGTTTTTCTCACTCTTATGAGTGAATGTAATGTAACACACACCCATACAATGCGCACCACCCCGTGATGTTTTTCTCACTCCTACTAGTGAATCTAATGTAACACACACCCATACAATGCGCACCACCCCGTGATGATTTTTTCACTCCTACGTGTGAATGTAATGTAACACACACCCATACAATGCGCACCACCCCGTGATGTTTTTCTCACTCCTACGAGTGAATGTAATGTAATACACACCCATACAATGCGCACCACCCCGTGATGTTTTTCTCACTCCTACGAGTGAATCTAATGTAACACACACCCATACAATGCGCACCACCCCGTGATGTTTTTCTCACTCCTACTAGTGAATGTAACACACACCCATAAAATGCGCACCACCCCGTGATGTTTTTCTCACTCATACTAGTGAATGTAATGTAACACACACCCATACAATGCGCACCACCCCGTGATGTTTTTCTCACTCCTACTAGTGAATCTAATGTAACACACATCCATACAATGTGCACCACCCCGTGATGTTTTTCTCACTCCTACTAGTGAATGTAATGTAACACACACCCATACAATGCGCACCACCCCGTGATGTTTTTCTCACTCCTACGAGTGAATGTAATGTAACACACACCCATACAATGCGCACCACCCCGTGATGTTTTTCTCACTCCTACGAGTGAATGTAATGTAACACACACCCATACAATGCGCACCACCCCTTGATGTTTTTCTCACTCCTACGAGTGAATGTAATGTAACACACACCCATACAATGCGCACCACCCCGTGATGTTTTTCTCACTCCTACGAGTGAATGTAATGTAACACACACCCATACAATGCGCACCACCCCGTGATGATTTTCTCACTCCTACTAGTGAATCTAATGTAACACACACCCATACAATGCGCACCACCCCGTGATTTTTTTCTCACTGCTACTTGTGAATGTAATGTAACACACACCCATACAATACGCACCACCCCGTGATGTTTTTCTCACTCCTATGAGTGAATGTAATGTAACACACACCCATACAATGCGCACCACCCCGTGATGTTTTTCTCACTCCTATGAGTGAATGTAATGTAACACACACCCATACAATGCGCCCCACCCCGTGATGTTTTTCTCACTCCTACTAGTGAATCTAATGTAACACACACCCATACAATGCGCACCACCCCGTGATGATTTTTTCACTCCTACGTGTGAATGTAATGTAACACACACCCATACAATGCGCACCACCCCGTGATGTTTTTCTCACTCCTACGAGTGAATGTAATGTAACACACACCCATACAATGCGCACCACCCCGTGATGTTTTTCTCACTCCTACGAGTGAATCTAATGTAACACACACCCATACAATGCACACCACCCCGTGATGTTTTTCTCACTCCTAATAGTGAATGTAACACACACCCATAAAATGCGCACCACCCCGTGATGTTTATCTCACTCATACTAGTGAATGTAATGTAACACACACCCATACAATGCGCACCACCCCGTGATGTTTTTCTCACTCCTATGAGTGAATGTAACACACACCCATACAATGCGCACCACCCCGTGATGTTTTTCTCACTCCTATGAGTGAATGTAATGTAACACACACCCATACAATGCGCACCACCCCGTGATGTTTTTCTCACTCCTATGAGTGAATGTAATGTAACACACACCCATACAATGCGCACCACCCCGTGATGTTTTTCTCACTCCTACTAGTGAATGTAATGTAACACACACCCATACAATGCGCACCACCCCGTGAGGTTTTTCTCACTCCTACTAGTGAATGTAATGTAACACACACCCATACAATGCGCACCACCCCGTGATGATTTTCTCACTCCTACTAGTGAATGTAATGTAACACACACCCATACAATGCGCACCACCCCGTGATGTTTTTCTCACTCCTACTAGTGAATCTAATGTAACACACACCCATACAATGCGCACCACCCCGTGATGATTTTCTCACTCCTACTAGTGAATCTAATGTAACAAACACCCATACAATGCACACCACCGCGTGATGTTTTTCTCACTCCTACTAGTGAATGTAATGTAACACACACCCATACAATACCCACCACCCCGTGATGATTTTCTCACTCCTACTAGTGAATGTAATCTAACACACACCCATACAATGCGCACCACCCCGTGATGTTTTTCTCACTCCTACGAGTGAATGTAATGTAACACACACCCATACAATGCGCACCACCCCGTGATGATTTTTTCACTCCTACGAGTGAATGTAATGTAACACACACCCATACAATGGGCACCACCCTGTGATGTTTTTCTCACTCCTATGAGTGAATGTAATGTAACACACACCCATACAATGCGCACCACCCCGTGATGTTTTTCTCACTCTTATGAGTGAATGTAATGTAACACACACCCATACAATGCGCACCACCCCGTGATGTTTTTCTCACTCCTACTAGTGAATCTAATGTAACACACACCCATACAATGCGCACCACCCCGTGATGATTTTTTCACTCCTACGTGTGAATGTAATGTAACACACCCCCATACAATGCGCACCACCCCGTGATGTTTTTCTCACTCCTACGAGTGAATGTAATGTAACACACACCCATACAATGCGCACCACCCCGTGATGTTTTTCTCACTCCTACGAGTGAATGTAATGTAACACACACCCATACAATGCGCACCACCCCGTGATGATTTTTTCACTCCTACGAGTGAATGTAATGTAACACACACCCATACAATGCGCACCACCCCGTGATGTTTTTCTCACTCCTATGAGTGAATGTAATGTAACACACACCCATACAATGCGCACCACCCCGTGATGTTTTTCTCACTCCTATGAGTGAATGTAATGTAACACACACCCATACAATGCGCACCACCCCGTGATGTTTTTCTCACTCCTATGAGTGAATGTAATGTAACACACACCCATACAATGCGCACCACCCCGTGATGTTTTTCTCACTCCTATGAGTGAATGTAATGTAACACACACCCATACTATGCGCACCACCCCGTGATGTTTTTCTCACTCCTACTAGTGAATGTAATGTAACACACACCCATACAATGCGCACCACCCCGTGATGTTTTTCTCACTCCTATGAGTGAATGTAACACACACCCATACAATGCGCACCACCCCGTGATGTTTTTCTCACTCCTATGAGTGAATGTAATGTAACACACACCCATACAATGCGCACCACCCCGTGATGTTTTTCTCACTCCTATGAGTGAATGTAATGTAACACACACCCATACAATGCGCACCACCCCGTGATGTTTTTCTCACTCCTACTAGTGAATGTAATGTAACACACACCCATACAATGCGCACCACCCCGTGAGGTTTTTCTCACTCCTACTAGTGAATGTAATGTAACACACACCCATACAATGCGCACCACCCCGTGATGATTTTCTCACTCCTACTAGTGAATGAAATGTAACACACACCCATACAATGCGCACCACCCCGTGATGTTTTTCTCACTCCTACTAGTGAATCTAATGTAACACACACCCATACAATGCGCACCACCCCGTGATGATTTTCTCACTCCTACTAGTGAATCTAATGTAACAAACACCCATACAATGCGCACCACCGCGTGATGTTTTTCTCACTCCTACTAGTGAATGTAATGTAACACACACCCATACAATGCCCACCACCCCGTGATGATTTTCTCACTCCTACTAGTGAATGTAATGTAACACACACCCATACAATGCGCACCACCCCGTGATGTTTTTCTCACTCCAACTAGTGAATGTAATGTAACACACACCCATACAATGCGCACCACCCCGTGATGTTTTTCTCACTCCAACTAGTGAATGTAATGTAACACACACTCATACAATGCGCACCACCCCGTGATGTTTTTCTCACTCCTACTAGTGAATGTAATGTAACACACACCCATACAATGCGTACCACCCCGTGATGTTTTTCTCACTCCTACTAGTGAATGTAATGTAACACACACCCATACAATACCCACCACCCCGTGATGTTTTTCTCACTCCTACTAGTGAATGTAATCTAACACACACCCATACAATGCGCACCACCCCGTGATGTTTTTCTCACTCCTACGAGTGAATGTAATGTAACACACACCCATACAATGCGCACCACCCCGTGATGATTTTTTCACTCCTACGAGTGAATGTAATGTAACACACACCCATACAATGCGCACCACCCTGTGATGTTTTTCTCACTCCTATGAGTGAATGTAATGTAACACACACCCATACAATGCGCACCACCCCGTGATGTTTTTCTCACTCTTATGAGTGAATGTAATGTAACACACACCCATACAATGCGCACCACCCCGTGATGTTTTTCTCACTCCTACTAGTGAATCTAATGTAACACACACCCATACAATGCGCACCACCCCGTGATGATTTTTTCACTCCTACGTGTGAATGTAATGTAACACACACCCATACAATGCGCACCACCCCGTGATGTTTTTCTCACTCCTACGAGTGAATGTAATGTAATACACACCCATACAATGCGCACCACCCCGTGATGTTTTTCTCACTCCTACGAGTGAATCTAATGTAACACACACCCATACAATGCGCACCACCCCGTGATGTTTTTCTCACTCCTACTAGTGAATGTAACACACACCCATAAAATGCGCACCACCCCGTGATGTTTTTCTCACTCATACTAGTGAATGTAATGTAACACACACCCATACAATGCGCACCACCCCGTGATGTTTTTCTCACTCCTACTAGTGAATCTAATGTAACACACATCCATACAATGTGCACCACCCCGTGATGTTTTTCTCACTCCTACTAGTGAATGTAATGTAACACACACCCATACAATGCGCACCACCCCGTGATGTTTTTCTCACTCCTACGAGTGAATGTAATGTAACACACACCCATACAATGCGCACCACCCCGTGATGTTTTTCTCACTCCTACGAGTGAATGTAATGTAACACACACCCATACAATGCGCACCACCCCTTGATGTTTTTCTCACTCCTACGAGTGAATGTAATGTAACACACACCCATACAATGCGCACCACCCCGTGATGTTTTTCTCACTCCTACGAGTGAATGTAATGTAACACACACCCATACAATGCGCACCACCCCGTGATGATTTTCTCACTCCTACTAGTGAATCTAATGTAACACACACCCATACAATGCGCACCACCCCGTGATTTTTTTCTCACTGCTACTTGTGAATGTAATGTAACACACACCCATACAATACGCACCACCCCGTGATGTTTTTCTCACTCCTATGAGTGAATGTAATGTAACACACACCCATACAATGCGCACCACCCCGTGATGTTTTTCTCACTCCTATGAGTGAATGTAATGTAACACACACCCATACAATGCGCCCCACCCCGTGATGTTTTTCTCACTCCTACTAGTGAATCTAATGTAACACACACCCATACAATGCGCACCACCCCGTGATGATTTTTTCACTCCTACGTGTGAATGTAATGTAACACACACCCATACAATGCGCACCACCCCGTGATGTTTTTCTCACTCCTACGAGTGAATGTAATGTAACACACACCCATACAATGCGCACCACCCCGTGATGTTTTTCTCACTCCTACGAGTGAATCTAATGTAACACACACCCATACAATGCACACCACCCCGTGATGTTTTTCTCACTCCTAATAGTGAATGTAACACACACCCATAAAATGCGCACCACCCCGTGATGTTTATCTCACTCATACTAGTGAATGTAATGTAACACACACCCATACAATGCGCACCACCCCGTGATGTTTTTCTCACTCCTATGAGTGAATGTAACACACACCCATACAATGCGCACCACCCCGTGATGTTTTTCTCACTCCTATGAGTGAATGTAATGTAACACACACCCATACAATGCGCACCACCCCGTGATGTTTTTCTCACTCCTATGAGTGAATGTAATGTAACACACACCCATACAATGCGCACCACCCCGTGATGTTTTTCTCACTCCTACTAGTGAATGTAATGTAACACACACCCATACAATGCGCACCACCCCGTGAGGTTTTTCTCACTCCTACTAGTGAATGTAATGTAACACACACCCATACAATGCGCACCACCCCGTGATGATTTTCTCACTCCTACTAGTGAATGTAATGTAACACACACCCATACAATGCGCACCACCCCGTGATGTTTTTCTCACTCCTACTAGTGAATCTAATGTAACACACACCCATACAATGCGCACCACCCCGTGATGATTTTCTCACTCCTACTAGTGAATCTAATGTAACAAACACCCATACAATGCACACCACCGCGTGATGTTTTTCTCACTCCTACTAGTGAATGTAATGTAACACACACCCATACAATACCCACCACCCCGTGATGATTTTCTCACTCCTACTAGTGAATGTAATCTAACACACACCCATACAATGCGCACCACCCCGTGATGTTTTTCTCACTCCTACGAGTGAATGTAATGTAACACACACCCATACAATGCGCACCACCCCGTGATGATTTTTTCACTCCTACGAGTGAATGTAATGTAACACACACCCATACAATGGGCACCACCCTGTGATGTTTTTCTCACTCCTATGAGTGAATGTAATGTAACACACACCCATACAATGCGCACCACCCCGTGATGTTTTTCTCACTCTTATGAGTGAATGTAATGTAACACACACCCATACAATGCGCACCACCCCGTGATGTTTTTCTCACTCCTACTAGTGAATCTAATGTAACACACACCCATACAATGCGCACCACCCCGTGATGATTTTTTCACTCCTACGTGTGAATGTAATGTAACACACACCCATACAATGCGCACCACCCCGTGATGTTTTTCTCACTCCTACGAGTGAATGTAATGTAATACACACCCATACAATGCGCACCACCCCGTGATGTTTTTCTCACTCCTACGAGTGAATCTAATGTAACACACACCCATACAATGCGCACCACCCCGTGTTGTTTTTCTCACTCCTACTAGTGAATGTAACACACACCCATAAAATGCGCACCACCCCGTGATGTTTTTCTCACTCATACTAGTGAATGTAATGTAACACACACCCATACAATGCGCACCACCCCGTGATGTTTTTCTCACTCCTACTAGTGAATCTAATGTAACACACATCCATACAATGTGCACCACCCCGTGATGTTTTTCTCACTCCTACTAGTGAATGTAATGTAACACACACCCATACAATGCGCACCACCCCGTGATGTTTTTCTCACTCCTACGAGTGAATGTAATGTAACACACACCCATACAATGCGCACCACCCCGTGATGTTTTTCTCACTCCTACGAGTGAATGTAATGTAACACACACCCATACAATGCGCACCACCCCTTGATGTTTTTCTCACTCCTACGAGTGAATGTAATGTAACACACACCCATACAATGCGCAGCACCCCGTGATGTTTTTCTCACTCCTACGAGTGAATGTAATGTAACACACACCCATACAATGCGCACCACCCCGTGATGATTTTCTCACTCCTACTAGTGAATCTAATGTAACACACACCCATACAATGCGCACCACCCCGTGATTTTTTTCTCACTGCTACTTGTGAATGTAATGTAACACACACCCATACAATGCGCACCACCCCGTGATGTTTTTCTCACTCCTATGAGTGAATGTAATGTAACACACTCCCATACAATGCGCACCACCCCGTGATGTTTTTCTCACTCCTATGAGTGAATGTAATGTAACACACACCCATACAATGCGCCCCACCCCGTGATGTTTTTCTCACTCCTACTAGTGAATCTAATGTAACACACACCCATACAATGCGCACCACCCCGTGATGATTTTTTCACTCCTACGTGTGAATGTATTGTTACACACACCCATACAATGCGCACCACCCCGTGATGTTTTTCTCACTCCTACGAGTGAATGTAATGTAACACACACCCATACAATGCGCACCACACCGTGATGTTTTTCTCACTCCTACGAGTGAATCTAATGTAACACACACCCATACAATGCGCACCACCCCGTGATGTTTTTCTCACTCCTAATAGTGAATGTAACACACACCCATAAAATGCGCACCACCCCGTGATGTTTTTCTCACTCATACTAGTGAATGTAATGTAACACACACCCATACAATGCGCACCACCCCGTGATGTTTTTCTCACTCCTACTAGTGAATCTAATGTAACACACTCCCATACAATGCGCACCACCCCGTGATGTTTTTCTCACTCCTACTAGTGAATGTAATGTAACACACACCCAAAGAATGCGCACCACCCCGTGATGATTTTCTCACTCCTACTAGTGAATCTAATGTAACAAACACCCATACAATGCGCACCACCGCGTGATGTTTTTCTCACTCCTACTAGTGAATGTAATGTAACACACACCCATAAAATGCGCACCACCCGTGATGTTTTTCTCACTCATACTAGTGAATCTAATGTAACACACACCCATACAATGCGCACCACCCCGTGATGATTTTCTCACTCCTACGAGTGAATCTCATGTAACACACACCCATACAATGCTCACCACCCCGTGATGTTTTTCTCACTGCTACTAGTGAATGTAATTTAACACACACCCATACAATGCGCACCACCCCGTGATGATTTTCTCACTCCTCCTAGTGAATCTAATGTAACACACACCCATACAATGCGCACCACCCCGTGATGTTTTTCTGACTCCTACTAGTGAATGTAATGTAACACACACCCATAAAATGCGCACCACCCCGTGATGTTTTTCTCACTCATACTAGTGAATCTAATGTAACACACACCCATACAATGCGCACCACCCCGTGATGATTTTCTCACTCCTACTAGTGAATCAAATGTAACACACACCCATACCATGCGCACCACCCCGTGATGTTTTTCTCACTCCTACTAGTGAATGTAATGTAACACACACCCATACAATGCGCACCACCCCGTGATGTTTTTCTCACTCCTACTAGTGAATGTAATGTAACACACACCCATACAATGCGCACCACCCCGTGATGTTTTTCTCACTCCTACTAGTGAATCTAATGTAACAAACACCCATACAATGCGCACCACCCCGTGATGTTTTTCTCACTCCTACTAGTGAATGTAATGTAACACACACCCATACAATCCGCACCACCCCGTGATGTTTTTCTCACTCCTACTAGTGAATGTAATGTAAAACACACCCATACAATGCGCACCACCCCGTGATGTTTTTCTCACTCCTACTAGTGAATGTAACACACACCCATAAAATGCGCACCACCCCGTGATGTTTTTCTCACTCCTACTAGTGAATCTAATGTAACACACACCCATACAATGTGCACCACCCCGTGATGTTTTTCTCACTCCTACTAGTGAATGTAATGTAACACACACCCATACAATGCGCACGACCCCGTGATGTTTTTCTCACTCCTACGAGTGAACGTAATGTAACACACACCCATACAATGCGCACCACCCTGTGATGTTTTTGTCACTCCTACGAGTGAACGTAATGTAACACACACCCATACAATGCGCACCACCCCGTGATGATTTTTTCACTCCTACGAGTGAATGTAATGTAACACACACCCATACAATGCGCACCACCGCGTGATGTTTTTCTCACTCCTATGAGTGAATGTAATGTAACACACACCCATACAATGCGCACCACCCCGTGATGTTTTTCTCACTCCTATGAGTGAATGTAATGTAACACACACCCATACAATGCGCCCCACCCCGTGATGTTTTTCTCACTCCTACTAGTGAATCTAATGTAACACACAGCCATACAATGCGCACCACCCCGTGATGATTTTTTCACTCCTACGTGTGAATGTAATGTAACACACACCCATACAATGTGCACCACCCCGTGATGTTTTTCTCACTCCTACGTGTGAATGTAATGTAACACACACCCATACAATGCGCACCACCCCGTGATGTTTTTCTCACTCCTACGAGTGAATCTAATGTAACACACACCCATACAATGCGCACCACCCCGTGATGTTTTTCTCACTCCTACTAGTGAATGTAACACACACCCATAAAATGCGCACCACCCCGTGATGTTTTTCTCACTCATACTAGTGAATGTAATGTAACACACACCCATACAATGCGCACCACC
Organism: Cavia porcellus; assembly: GCF_034190915.1. Taxonomy (NCBI): domain Eukaryota; kingdom Metazoa; phylum Chordata; class Mammalia; order Rodentia; family Caviidae; genus Cavia; species Cavia porcellus. The sequence continues at coordinate 56,330 of NW_026947751.1, read as the reverse complement.
CCGTGATGTTTTTCTCACTCCTACTAGTGAATCTAATGTAACACACACCCATACAATGCGCACCACCCCTTGATGTTTTTCTCACTCCTACGAGTGAATGTAATGTAACACACACCCATAAAATGCGCACCACCCCGTGATGTTTTTCTCATTCCTACGAGTGAATGTAATGTAACACACACCCATACAATGCGCACCACCCCGTGATGATTTTCTCACTCCTACTAGTGAATCTAATGTAACACACACCCATACAATGCGCACCACCCCGTGATTTTTTTCTCACTGCTACTTGTGAATGTAATGTAACACACCCATACAATGCGCACCACCCCGTGATGTTTTTCTCAATCCTACTAGTGAATGTAATGTAACACACACCCATACAATGCGCACCACCCCGTGATGTTTTTCTCACTCCTACTAGTGAATGTAATGTAACACACACCCATACAATTCGCACCACCTCGTGATGTTTTTCTCACTCCTACTAGTGAATGTAAGGTAACACACACCCATACAATGCGCACCACCCCGTGATGTTTTTCTCACTCCTACTAGTGAATCTAATGTAACACACACCCATACAATGCGCATCACCCCGTGATGTTTTTCTCACTCCTACTAGTGAATGTAATGTAACACACACCCATACAATGCGCACCACCCCGTGATGATTTTCTCACTCCTACTAGTGAATCTAATGTAACAAACACCCATACAATGCGCACCACCGCGTGATGTTTTTCTCACTCCTACTAGTGAATGTAATGTAACACACACCCATAAAATGCGCACCACCCCGTGATGTTTTTCTCACTCATACTAGTGAATCTAATGTAACACACACCCATACAATGCGCACCACCCCGTGATTATTTTCTCACTCCTACGAGTGAATCTCATGTAACACACACCCATACAATGCGCACCACCCTGTGATGTTTTTCTCACTGCTACTAGTGAATGTAATTTAACACACACCCATACAATGCGCACCACCCCATGATGATTTTCTCACTGCTACTAGTGAATCTAATGTAACACACACCCATACAATGCGCAACACCCTGTGATGTTTTTCTGACTCCTACTAGTGAATGTAATGTAACACACACCCATAAAATGCGCACCACCCCGTGATGTTTTTCTCACTGCTACTAGTGAATGTAATGTAACACACCCATACAATGCGCACCACCCCGTGATGTTTTTCTCACTCCTACTAGTGAATCTAATGTAACACACACCCATACAATGCGCACCACCCCGTGATGTTTTTCTCACTCCTACTAGTGAATGTAATGTAACACACACCCATACAATGCGCACCACCCCGTGATGTTTTTCTCACTGCTACTAGTGAATCTAATGTAACAAACACCCATACAATGCGCACCACCCCGTGATGATTTTTTCACTCCTACGTGTGAATGTAATGTAACACACACCCATACAATGCGCACCACCCCGTGATGTTTTTCTGACTCCTACGAGTGAATGTAATGTAACACACACCCATACAATGCGCACCACCCCGTGATGTTTTTCTCACTCCTACGAGTGAATCTAATGTAACACACACCCATACAATGCGCACCACCCCGTGATGTTTTTCTCACTCCTACTAGTGAATGTAACACACACCCATAAAATGAGCACCACCCCGTGATGTTTTTCTCACTCATACTAGTGAATGTAATGTAACACACACCCATACAATGCGCACCACCCCGTGATGTTTTTCTCACTCCTACTAGTGAATCTCATGTAACACACACCCATACAATGCGCACCACCCCGTGATGTTTTTCTCACTCCTACTAGTGAATCTAATGTAACACACACCCATACAATGCGCACCACCCCGTGATGTTTTTCTCACTCATACTAGTGAATGTAATGTAACACACACCCATACAATGCGCACCACCCCGTGATGTTTTTCTCACTCCTACTAGTGAATCTAATGTAACACACACCCATACAATGTGCACCACCCCGTGATGTTTTTCTCACTCCTACTAGTGAATGTAATGTAACACACACCCATACAATGCGCACCACCCCGTGATGTTTTTCTCACTCCTACTAGTGAATCTAATGTAACACACACCCATACAATGCGCACCACCCCGTGATGATTTTCTCACTCCTACTAGTGAATCTAATGTAACACACACCCATACAATGCGCACCACCCCGTGATTTTTTTCTCACTGCTACTTGTGAATGTAATGTAACACACCCATACAATGCGCACCACCCCGTGATGTTTTTCTCACTCCTACTAGTGAATGTAATGTAACACACACCCATACAATGCGCACCAATCCGTGATGTTTTTCTCACTCCTACTAGTGAATGTAATGTAACACACATCCATACAATGCGCACCACCTCGTGATGTTTTTCTCACTCCTACTAGTGAATGTAAGGTAACACACACCCATACAATGCGCACCACCCCGTGATGTTTTTCTCACTCCTACTAGTGAATCTAATGTAACACACACCCATACAATGCGCACCACCCCGTGATGGTTTTCTCACTCCTACTAGTGAATGTAATGTAACGCACACCCATACAATGCGCACCACCCCGTGATGATTTTCTCACTCCTACTAGTGAATCTAATGTAACAAACACCCATACAATGCGCACCACCGCGTGATGTTTTTCTCACTCCTACTAGTGAATGTAATGTAACACACACCCATAAAATGCGCACCACCCCGTGATGTTTTTCTCACTCATACTAGTGAATCTAATGTAACACACACCCATACAATGCGCACCACCCCGTGATGATTTTCTCACTCCTACTAGTGAATCTAATGTAACACACACCCATACAATGCGCACCACCCCGTGATGTTTTTCTGACTCCTACTAGTGAATGTAATGTAACACACACCCATAAAATGCGCACCACCCCGTGATGTTTTTCTCACTCATACTAGTGAATCTAATGTAACACACACCCATACAATGCGCACCACCCCGTGATGATTTTCTCACTCCTACTAGTGAATCAAATGTAACACACACCCATACCATGCGCACCACCCCGTGATGTTTTTCTCACTCCTACTAGTGAATGTAATGTAACACACACCCATACAATGCGCACCACCCCGTGATGTTTTTCTCACTCCTACTAGTGAATCTAATGTAACAAACACCCATACAATGCGCACCACCCAGTGATGATTTTTTCACTCCTACGTGTGAATGTAATGTAACACACACCCATACAATGCGCACCACCCCGTGATGTTTTTCTCACTCCTACGAGTGAATGTAATGTAACACACACCCATACAATGCGCACCACCCCGTGATGTTTTTCTCACTCCTACGAGTGAATCTAATGTAACACACACCCATACAATGCGCACCACCCCGTGATGTTTTTCTCACTCCTACTAGTGAATGTAACACACACCCATAAAATGCGCACCACCCCGTGATGTTTTTCTCACTCATACTAGTGAATGTAATGTAACACACACCCATACAATGCGCACCACCCCGTGATGTTTTTCTCACTCCTACTAGTGAATCTAATGTAACACACACCCATACAATGTGCACCACCCCGTGATGTTTTTCTCACTCCTACTAGTGAATGTAATGTAACACAAACCCATACAATGCGCACCACCCCGTGATGTTTTTCTCACTCCTACGAGTGAATGTAATGTAACACACACCCATACAATGCGCACCACCCCGTATGTTTTTCTCACTCCTACGAGTGAATGTAATGTAACACACACCCATACAATGCGCACCACCCCGTGATGTTTTTCTCACTCCTACTAGTGAATCTAATGTAACAAACACCCATACAATGCGCACCACCCCGTGATGTTTTTCTCACTCCTACTAGTGAATGTAATGTAACACACACCCATACAATCAGCACCACCCCGTGATGTTTTTCTCACTCCTACTAGTGAATGTAATGTAAAACACACCCATACAATGCGCACCACCCCGTGATGTTTTTCTCACTCCTACTAGTGAATGTAACACACACCCATACAATGCGCACCACCCCGTGATGTTTTTCTCACTCCTACTAGTGAATGTAACACACACCCATAAAATGCGCCCCACCCCGTGATGTTTTTCTCACTCCTACTAGTGAATCTAATGTAACACACACCCATACAATGCGCACCACCCCGTGATGATTTTTTCACTCCTACGTGTGAATGTAATGTTACACACACCCATACAATGCGCACCACCCCGTGATGTTTTTCTCACTCCTACGAGTGAATGTAATGTAACACACACCCATACAATGCGCACCACACCGTGATGTTTTTCTCACTCCTACGAGTGAATCTAATGTAACACACACCCATACAATGCGCACCACCCCGTGATGTTTTTCTCACTCCTAATAGTGAATGTAACACACACCCATAAAATGCGCACCACCCCGTGATGTTTTTCTCACTCATACTCGTGAATGTAATGTAACACACACCCATACAATGCGCACCACCCCGTGATGTTTTTCTCACTCCTACTAGTGAATCTAATGTAACACACATCCATACAATGTGCACCACCCCGTGATGTTTTTCTCACTCCTACTAGTGAATGTAATGTAACACACACCCATACAATGCGCACCACCCCGTGATGTTTTTCTCAGTCCTACGAGTGAATGTAATGTAACACACACCCATACAATGCGCACCACCCCTTGATGTTTTTCTCACTCCTACGAGTGAATGTAATGTAACACACACCCATACAATGCGCACCACCCCGTGATGTTTTTCTCACTCCTACTAGTGAATGTAAGGTAACACACACCCATACAATGCGCACCACCCCGTGATGTTTTTCTCACTCCTACTAGTGAATCTAATGTAACACACACCCATACAATGCGCACCACCCCGTGATGGTTTTCTCACTCCTACTAGTGAATGTAATGTAACGCACACCCATACAATGCGCACCACCCCGTGATGATTTTCTCACTCCTACTAGTGAATCTAATGTAACACACTCCCATACAATGCGCACCACCCCGTGATGTTTTTCTCACTCCTACTAGTGAATGTAATGTAACACACACCCAAAGAATGCGCACCACCCCGTGATGATTTTCTCACTCCTACTAGTGAATCTAATGTAACAAACACCCATACAATGCGCACCACCGCGTGATGTTTTTCTCACTCCTACTAGTGAATGTAATGTAACACACACCCATAAAATGCGCACCACCCGTGATGTTTTTCTCACTCATACTAGTGAATCTAATGTAACACACACCCATACAATGCGCACCACCCCGTGATGATTTTCTCACTCCTACGAGTGAATCTCATGTAACACACACCCATACAATGCTCACCACCCCGTGATGTTTTTCTCACTGCTACTAGTGAATGTAATTTAACACACACCCATACAATGCGCACCACCCCGTGATGATTTTCTCACTCCTCCTAGTGAATCTAATGTAACACACACCCATACAATGCGCACCACCCCGTGATGTTTTTCTGACTCCTACTAGTGAATGTAATGTAACACACACCCATAAAATGCGCACCACCCCGTGATGTTTTTCTCACTCATACTAGTGAATCTAATGTAACACACACCCATACAATGCGCACCACCCCGTGATGATTTTCTCACTCCTACTAGTGAATCAAATGTAACACACACCCATACCATGCGCACCACCCCGTGATGTTTTTCTCACTCCTACTAGTGAATGTAATGTAACACACACCCATACAATGCGCACCACCCCGTGATGTTTTTCTCACTCCTACTAGTGAATGTAATGTAACACACACCCATACAATGCGCACCACCCCGTGATGTTTTTCTCACTCCTACTAGTGAATCTAATGTAACAAACACCCATACAATGCGCACCACCCCGTGATGTTTTTCTCACTCCTACTAGTGAATGTAATGTAACACACACCCATACAATCCGCACCACCCCGTGATGTTTTTCTCACTCCTACTAGTGAATGTAATGTAAAACACACCCATACAATGCGCACCACCCCGTGATGTTTTTCTCCCTCCTACTAGTGAATGTAACACACACCCATAAAATGCGCACCACCCCGTGATGTTTTTCTCACTCCTACTAGTGAATCTAATGTAACACACACCCATACAATGTGCACCACCCCGTGATGTTTTTCTCACTCCTACTAGTGAATGTAATGTAACACACACCCATACAATGCGCACGACCCCGTGATGTTTTTCTCACTCCTACGAGTGAACGTAATGTAACACACACCCATACAATGCGCACCACCCTGTGATGTTTTTGTCACTCCTACGAGTGAATGTAATGTAACACACACCCATACAATGCGCACCACCCCGTGATGTTTTTCTCACTCCTACGAGTGAATGTAATGTAACACACACCCATACAATGCGCACCACCCCGTGATGTTTTTCTCACTCCTACTAGTGAATGTAATGTAACACACACCCATACAATACCCACCACCCCGTGATGTTTTTCGCACTCCTACGAGTGAATGTAATGTAACACACACCCATACAATGCGCACCACCCCGTGATGATTTTTTCACTCCTACGAGTGAATGTAATGTAACACACACCCATACAATGCGCACCACCGCGTGATGTTTTTCTCACTCCTATGAGTGAATGTAATGTAACACACACCCATACAATGCGCACCACCCCGTGATGTTTTTCTCACTCCTATGAGTGAATGTAATGTAACACACACCCATACAATGCGCCCCACCCCGTGATGTTTTTCTCACTCCTACTAGTGAATCTAATGTAACACACAGCCATACAATGCGCACCACCCCGTGATGATTTTTTCACTCCTACGTGTGAATGTAATGTAACACACACCCATACAATGTGCACCACCCCGTGATGTTTTTCTCACTCCTACGTGTGAATGTAATGTAACACACACCCATACAATGCGCACCACCCCGTGATGTTTTTCTCACTCCTACGAGTGAATCTAATGTAACACACACCCATACAATGCGCACCACCCTGTGATGTTTTTCTCACTCCTACTAGTGAATGTAACACACACCCATAAAATGCGCACCACCCCGTGATGTTTTTCTCACTCATACTAGTGAATGTAATGTAACACACACCCATACAATGCGCACCACCCCGTGATGTTTTTCTCACTCCTACTAGTGAATCTAATGTAACACACACCCATACAATGCGCACCACCCCTTGATGTTTTTCTCACTCCTACGAGTGAATGTAATGTAACACACACCCATAAAATGCGCACCACCCCGTGATGTTTTTCTCATTCCTACGAGTGAATGTAATGTAACACACACCCATACAATGCGCACCACCCCGTGATGATTTTCTCACTCCTACTAGTGAATCTAATGTAACAAACACCCATACAATGCGCACCACCGCGTGATGTTTTTCTCACTCCTACTAGTGAATGTAATGTAACACACACCCATAAAATGCGCACCACCCCGTGATGTTTTTCTCACTCATACTAGTGAATCTAATGTAACACACACCCATACAATGCGCACCACCCCGTGATTATTTTCTCACTCCTACGAGTGAATCTCATGTAACACACACCCATACAATGCGCACCACCCTGTGATGTTTTTCTCACTGCTACTAGTGAATGTAATTTAACACACACCCATACAATGCGCACCACCCCATGATGATTTTCTCACTGCTACTAGTGAATCTAATGTAACACACACCCATACAATGCGCAACACCCTGTGATGTTTTTCTGACTCCTACTAGTGAATGTAATGTAACACACACCCATAAAATGCGCACCACCCCGTGATGTTTTTCTCACTGCTACTAGTGAATGTAATGTAACACACCCATACAATGCGCACCACCCCGTGATGTTTTTCTCACTCCTACTAGTGAATCTAATGTAACACACACCCATACAATGCGCACCACCCCGTGATGTTTTTCTCACTCCTACTAGTGAATGTAATGTAACACACACCCATACAATGCGCACCACCCCGTGATGTTTTTCTCACTCCTACTAGTGAATCTAATGTAACAAACACCCATACAATGCGCACCACCCCGTGATGATTTTTTCACTCCTACGTGTGAATGTAATGTAACACACACCCATACAATGCGCACCACCCCGTGATGTTTTTCTGACTCCTACGAGTGAATGTAATGTAACACACACCCATACAATGCGCACCACCCCGTGATGTTTTTCTCACTCCTACGAGTGAATCTAATGTAACACACACCCATACAATGCGCACCACCCCGTGATGTTTTTCTCACTCCTACTAGTGAATGTAACACACACCCATAAAATGAGCACCACCCCGTGATGTTTTTCTCACTCATACTAGTGAATGTAATGTAACACACACCTATACAATGCGCACCACCCCGTGATGTTTTTCTCACTCCTACTAGTGAATCTAATGTAACACACACCCATACAATGTGCACCACCCCGTGATGTTTTTCTCACTCCTACTAGTGAATGTAATGTAACACACACCCATACAATGCGCACCACCCCGTGATGTTTTTCTCACTCCTACGAGTGAATGTAATGTAACACACACCCATACAATGCGCACCACCCCGTATGTTTTTCTCACTCCTACGAGTGAATGTAATGTAACACACACCCATACAATGCGCACCACCCCTTGATGTTTTTCTCACTCCTACGAGTGAATGTAATGTAACACACACCCATACAATGCGCACCACCCCGTGATGTTTTTCTCACTCCTACTAGTGAATGTAATGTAACACACACCCATACAATGCGCACCACCCCGTGATGATTTTCTCACTCCTACTAGTGAATCTAATGTAACAAACACCCATACAATGCGCACCACCGCGTGATGTTTTTCTCACTCCTACTAGTGAATGTAATGTAACACACACCCATAAAATGCGCACCACCCCGTGATGTTTTTCTCACTCATACTAGTGAATCTAATGTAACACACACCCATACAATGCGCACCACCCCGTGATGATTTTCTCACTCCTTCGAGTGAATCTCATGTAACACACACCCATACAATGCGCACCACCCCGTGATGTTTTTCTCACTCCTACTAGTGAATCTAATGTAACACACACCCATACAATGCGCACCACCCCGTGATGTTTTTCTCACTCATACTAGTGAATGTAATGTAACACACACCCATACAATGCGCACCACCCCGTGATGTTTTTCTCACTCCTACTAGTGAATCTAATGTAACACACACCCATACAATGTGCACCACCCCGTGATGTTTTTCTCACTCCTACTAGTGAATGTAATGTAACACACACCCATACAATGCGCACCACCCCGTGATGTTTTTCTCACTCCTACTAGTGAATCTAATGTAACACACACCCATACAATGCGCACCACCCCGTGATGATTTTCTCACTCCTACTAGTGAATCTAATGTAACACACACCCATACAATGCGCACCACCCCGTGATTTTTTTCTCACTGCTACTTGTGAATGTAATGTAACACACCCATACAATGCGCACCACCCCGTGATGTTTTTCTCACTCCTACTAGTGAATGTAATGTAACACACACCCATACAATGCGCACCAATCCGTGATGTTTTTCTCACTCCTACTAGTGAATGTAATGTAACACACACCCATACAATGCGCACCACATCGTGATGTTTTTCTCACTCCTACTAGTGAATGTAAGGTAACACACACCCATACAATGCGCACCACCCCGTGATGTTTTTCTCACTCCTACTAGTGAATCTAATGTAACACACACCCATACAATGCGCACCACCCCGTGATGGTTTTCTCACTCCTACTAGTGAATGTAATGTAACGCACACCCATACAATGCGCACCACCCCGTGATGATTTTCTCACTCCTACTAGTGAATCTAATGTAACAAACACCCATACAATGCGCACCACCGCATGATGTTTTTCTCACTCCTACTAGTGAATGTAATGTAACACACACCCATAAAATGCGCACCACCCCGTGATGTTTTTCTCACTCATACTAGTGAATCTAATGTAACACACACCCATACAATGCGCACCACCCCGTGATGATTTTCTCACTCCTACTAGTGAATCTAATGTAACACACACCCATACAATGCGCACCACCCCGTGATGTTTTTCTGACTCCTACTAGTGAATGTAATGTAACACACACCCATAAAATGCGCACCACCCCGTGATGTTTTTCTCACTCATACTAGTGAATCTAATGTAACACACACCCATACAATGCGCACCACCCCGTGATGATTTTCTCACTCCTACTAGTGAATCAAATGTAACACACACCCATACCATGCGCACCACCCCGTGATGTTTTTCTCACTCCTACTAGTGAATGTAATGTAACACACACCCATACAATGCGCACCACCCCGTGATGTTTTTCTCACTCCTACTAGTGAATCTAATGTAACAAACACCCATACAATGCGCACCACCCAGTGATGATTTTTTCACTCCTACGTGTGAATGTAATGTAACACACACCCATACAATGCGCACCACCCCGTGATGTTTTTCTCACTCCTACGAGTGAATGTAATGTAACACACACCCATACAATGCGCACCACCCCGTGATGTTTTTCTCACTCCTACGAGTGAATCTAATGTAACACACACCCATACAATGCGCACCACCCCGTGATGTTTTTCTCACTCCTACTAGTGAATGTAACACACACCCATAAAATGCGCACCACCCCGTGATGTTTTTCTCACTCCTACTAGTGAATGTAATGTAACACAAACCCATACAATGCGCACCACCCCGTGATGTTTTTCTCACTCCTACGAGTGAATGTAATGTAACACACACCCATACAATGCGCACCACCCCGTATGTTTTTCTCACTCCTACGAGTGAATGTAATGTAACACACACCCATACAATGCGCACCACCCCGTGATGTTTTTCTCACTCCTACTAGTGAATCTAATGTAACAAACACCCATACAATGCGCACCACCCCGTGATGTTTTTCTCACTCCTACTAGTGAATGTAATGTAACACACACCCATACAATCCGCACCACCCCGTGATGTTTTTCTCACTCCTACTAGTGAATGTAATGTAAAACACACCCATACAATGCGCACCACCCCGCGATGTTTTTCTCACTCCTACTAGTGAATGTAACACACACCCATACAATGCGCACCACCCCGTGATGTTTTTCTCACTCCTACTAGTGAATGTAACACACACCCATAAAATGCGCACCACCCCGTGATGTTTTTCTCACTCCTACTAGTGAATCTAATGTAACACACACCCATACAATGTGCACCACCCCGTGATGTTTTTCTCACTCCTACGAGTGAACGTAATGTAACACACACCCATACAATGCGCACCACCCCGTGATGTTTTTGTCACTCCTACGAGTGAATGTAATGTAACACACACCCATACAATGCGCACCACCCCGTGATGTTTTTCTCACTCCTACGAGTGAATGTAATGTAACACACACCCATACAATGCGCACCACCCCGTGATGTTTTTCTCACTCCTACTAGTGAATGTAATGTAACACACACCCATACAATACCCACCACCCCGTGATGTTTTTCGCACTCCTACTAGTGAATGTAATGTAACACACACCCATACAATGCGCCCCACCCCGTGATGATTTTTTCACTCCTACGTGTGAATGTAATGTAACACACACCCATACAATGTGCACCACCCCGTGATGTTTTTCTCACTCCTACGTGTGAATGTAATGTAACACACACCCATACAATGCGCACCACCCCGTGATGTTTTTCTCACTCCTACGAGTGAATCTAATGTAACACACACCCATACAATGCGCACCACCCCGTGATGTTTTTCTCACTCCTACTAGTGAATGTAACACACACCCATAAAATGCGCACCACCCCGTGATGTTTTTCTCACTCATACTAGTGAATGTAATGTAACACACACCCATACAATGCGCACCACCCCGTGATGTTTTTCTCACTCCTACTAGTGAATCTAATGTAACACACACCCATACAATGTGCACCACCCCGTGATGTTTTTCTCACTCCTACTAGTGAATGTAATGTAACACACACCCATACAATGCGCACCACCCCGTGATGTTTTTCTCACTCCTACGAGTGAATGTAATGTAACACACACCCATACAATGCGCACCACCCCGTGATGTTTTTCTCACTCCTACGAGTGAATGTAATGTAACACACACCCATACAATGCGCACCACCCCGTGATGTTTTTCTCATTCCTACGAGTGAATGTAATGTAACACACACCCATACAATGCGCACCACCCCGTGATGATTTTCTCACTCCTACTAGTGAATCTAATGTAACACACACCCATACAATGCGCACCACCCCGTGATTTTTTTCTCACTGCTACTTGTGAAAGTAATGTAACACACCCATACAATGCGCACCACCCCGTGATGTTTTTCTCAATCCTACTAGTGAATGTAATGTAACACACACCCATACAATGCGCACCACCCCGTGATGTTTTTCTCACTCCTACTAGTGAATGTAATGTAACACACACCCATACAATGCGCACCACCTCGTGATGTTTTTCTCACTCCTACTAGTGAATGTAAGGTAACACACACCCATACAATGCGCACTACCCCGTGATGTTTTTCTCTCTCCTACTAGTGAATCTAATGTAACACACACCCATACAATGCGCACCACCCCGTGATGTTTTTCTCACTCCTACTAGTGAATGTAATGTAACACACACCCATACAATGCGCACCACCCCGTGATGATTTTCTCACTCCTACTAGTGAATCTAATGTAACACACACCCATACAATGCGCACCACCCTGTGATGTTTTTCTGACTCCTACTAGTGAATGTAATGTAACACACACCCATAAAATGCGCACCACCCCGTGATGTATTTCTCACTCATACTAGTGAATCTAATGTAACACACACCCATACAATGCGCACCACCCCGTGATGATTTTCTCACTCCTACTAGGGAATCAAATGTAACACACACCCATACCATGCGCACCACCCCGTGATGTTTTTCTCACTGCTACTAGTGAATGTAATGTAACACACCCATACAATGCGCACCACCCCGTGATGTTTTTCTCACTCCTACTAGTGAATCTAATGTAACACACACCCATACAATGCGCACCACCCCGTGATGTTTTTCTCACTCCTACTCGTGAATGTAATGTAACACACACCCATACAATGCGCACCACCCCGTGATGTTTTTCTCACTCCTACTAGTGAATCTAATGTAACAAACACCCATACAATGCGCACCACCCCGTGATGATTTTTTCACTCCTACGTGTGAATGTAATGTAACACACACCCATACAATGCGCACCACCCCGTGATGTTTTTCTCACTCCTACGAGTGAATGTAATGTAACACACACCCATACAATGCGCACCACCCCGTGATGTTTTTCTCACTCCTACGAGTGAATCTAATGTAACACACACCCATACAATGCGCACCACCCCGTGATGTTTTTCTCACTCCTACTAGGGAATGTAACACACACCCATAAAATGCGCACCACCCCGTGATGTTTTTCTCACTCATACTAGTGAATGTAATGTAACACACACCCATACAATGCGCACCACCCCGTGATGTTTTTCTCACTCCTACTAGTGAATCTAATGTAACACACACCCATACAATGTGCACCACCCCGTGATGTTTTTCTCACTCCTACTAGTGAATGTAATGTAACACACACCCATACAATGCGCACCACCCCGTGATGTTTTTCTCACTCCTACGAGTGAATGTAATGTAACACACACCCATACAATGCGCACCACCCCGTATGTTTTTCTCACTCCTATGAGTGAATGTAATGTAACACACACCCATACAATGCGCACCACCCCTTGATGTTTTTCTCACTCCTACGAGTGAATGTAATGTAACACACACCCATACAATGCGCACCACCCCGTGATGTTTTTCTCACTCCTACTAGTGAATGTAATGTAACACACACCCATACAATGCTCACCACCCCGTGATGATTTTCTCACTCCTACTAGTGAATCTAATGTAACAAACACCCATACAATGCGCACCACCGCGTGATGTTTTTCTCACTCCTACTAGTGAATGTAATGTAACACACACCCATAAAATGCGCACCACCCCGTGATGTTTTTCTCACTCATACTACTGAATCAAATGTAACACACACCCATACAATGCGCACCACCCCGTGATGATTTTCTCACTCCTTCGAGTGAATCTCATGTAACACACACCCATACAATGCTCACCACCCCGTGATGTTTTTCTCACTGCTACTAGTGAATGTAATTTAACACACACCCATACAATGCGCACCACCCCGTGATGATTTTCTCACTCCTACTAGTGAATCTAATGTAACACACACCCATACAATGCGCACCAAGCCGTGATGTTTTTCTGACTCCTACTAGTGAATGTAATGTAACACACACCCATAAAATGCGCACCACCCCGTGATGTTTTTCTCACTCATACTAGTGAATCTAATGTAACACACACCCATACAATGCGCACCACCCCGTGATGATTTTCTCACTCCTACTAGTGAATCAAATGTAACACACACCCATACCATGCGCACCACCCCGTGATGTTTTTCTCACTGCTACTAGTGAATGTAATGTAACACACCCATACAATGCGCACCACCCCGTGATGTTTTTCTCACTCCTACTAGTGAATGTAATGTAAAACACACCCATACAATGCGCACCACCCCGTGATGTTTTTCTCACTCCTACTAGTGAATGTAACACACACCCATACAATGCGCACCACCCCGTGATGTTTTTCTCACTCCTACTAGTGAATGTAACACACACCCATAAAATGCGCACCACCCCGTGATGTTTTTCTCACTCCTACTAGTGAATCTAATGTAACACACACCCATACAATGTGCACCACCCCGTGATGTTTTTCTCACTCCTACGAGTGAACGTAATGTAACACACACCCATACAATGCGCACCACCCCGTGATGTTTTTGTCACTCCTACGAGTGAATGTAATGTAACACACACCCATACAATGCGCACCACCCCGTGATGTTTTTCTCACTCCTACGAGTGAATGTAATGTAACACACACCCATACAATGCGCACCACCCCGTGATGTTTTTCTCACTCCTACTAGTGAATGTAATGTAACACACACCCATACAATACCCACCACCCCGTGATGTTTTTCGCACTCCTACTAGTGAATGTAATGTAACACACACCCATACAATGCGCACCACCCCGTGATGATTTTTTCACTCCTACGTGTGAATGTAATGTAACACACACCCATACAATGTGCACCACCCCGTGATGTTTTTCTCACTCCTACGTGTGAATGTAATGTAACACACACCCATACAATGCGCACCACCCCGTGATGTTTTTCTCACTCCTACGAGTGAATCTAATGTAACACACACCCATACAATGCGCACCACCCCGTGATGTTTTTCTCACTCCTACTAGTGAATGTAACACACACCCATAAAATGCGCACCACCCCGTGATGTTTTTCTCACTCATACTAGTGAATGTAATGTAACACACACCCATACAATGCGCACCACCCCGTGATGTTTTTCTCACTCCTACTAGTGAATCTAATGTAACACACACCCATACAATGTGCACCACCCCGTGATGTTTTTCTCACTCCTACTAGTGAATGTAATGTAACACACACCCATACAATGCGCACCACCCCGTGATGTTTTTCTCACTCCTACGAGTGAATGTAATGTAACACACACCCATACAATGCGCACCACCCCGTGATGTTTTTCTCACTCCTACGAGTGAATGTAATGTAACACACACCCATACAATGCGCACCACCCCGTGATGTTTTTCTCATTCCTACGAGTGAATGTAATGTAACACACACCCATACAATGCGCACCACCCCGTGATGATTTTCTCACTCCTACTAGTGAATCTAATGTAACACACACCCATACAATGCGCACCACCCCGTGATTTTTTTCTCACTGCTACTTGTGAAAGTAATGTAACACCCCCATACAATGCGCACCACCCCGTGATGTTTTTCTCAATCCTACTAGTGAATGTAATGTAACACACACCCATACAATGCGCACCACCCCGTGATGTTTTTCTCACTCCTACTAGTGAATGTAATGTAACACACACCCATACAATGCGCACCACCTCGTGATGTTTTTCTCACTCCTACTAGTGAATGTAAGGTAACACACACCCATACAATGCGCACTACCCCGTGATGTTTTTCTCTCTCCTACTAGTGAATCTAATGTAACACACACCCATACAATGCGCACCACCCCGTGATGTTTTTCTCACTCCTACTAGTGAATGTAATGTAACACACACCCATACAATGCGCACCACCCCGTGATGATTTTCTCACTCCTACTAGTGAATCTAATGTAACACACACCCATACAATGCGCACCACCCTGTGATGTTTTTCTGACTCCTACTAGTGAATGTAATGTAACACACACCCATAAAATGCGCACCACCCCGTGATGTTTTTCTCACTCATACTAGTGAATCTAATGTAACACACACCCATACAATGCGCACCACCCCGTGATGATTTTCTCACTCCTACCAGGGAATCAAATGTAACACACACCCATACCATGCGCACCACCCCGTGATGTTTTTCTCACTGCTACTAGTGAATGTAATGTAACACACCCATACAATGCGCACCACCCCGTGATGTTTTTCTCACTCCTACGAGTGAATCTAATGTAACACACACCCATACAATGCGCACCACCCCGTGATGTTTTTCTCACTCCTACTAGGGAATGTAACACACACCCATAAAATGCGCACCACCCCGTGATGTTTTTCTCACTCCTACTAGTGAATGTAATGTAACACACACCCATACAATGCGCACCACCCCGTGATGTTTTTCTCACTCCTACTAGTGAATCTAATGTAACACACACCCATACAATGTGCACCACCCCGTGATGTTTTTCTCACTCCTACTAGTGAATGTAATGTAACACACACCCATACAATGCGCACCACCCCGTGATGTTTTTCTCACTCCTACGAGTGAATGTAATGTAACACACACCCATACAATGCGCACCACCCCGTATGTTTTTCTCACTCCTATGAGTGAATGTAATGTAACACACACCCATACAATGCGCACCACCCCTTGATGTTTTTCTCACTCCTACGAGTGAATGTAATGTAACACACACCCATACAATGCGCACCACCCCGTGATGTTTTTCTCACTCCTACTAGTGAATGTAATGTAACACACACCCATACAATGCTCACCACCCCGTGATGATTTTCTCACTCCTACTAGTGAATCTAATGTAACAAACACCCATACAATGCGCACCACCGCGTGATGTTTTTCTCACTCCTACTAGTGAATGTAATGTAACACACACCCATAAAATGCGCACCACCCCGTGATGTTTTTCTCACTCATACTACTGAATCAAATGTAACACACACCCATACAATGCGCACCACCCCGTGATGATTTTCTCACTCCTTCGAGTGAATCTCATGTAACACACACCCATACAATGCTCACCACCCCGTGATGTTTTTCTCACTGCTACTAGTGAATGTAATTTAACACACACCCATACAATGCGCACCACCCCGTGATGATTTTCTCACTCCTACTAGTGAATCTAATGTAACACACACCCATACAATGCGCACCACCCCGTGATGTTTTTCTGACTCCTACTAGTGAATGTAATGTAACACACACCCATAAAATGCGCACCACCCCGTGATGTTTTTCTCACTCATACTAGTGAATCTAATGTAACACACACCCATACAATGCGCACCACCCCGTGATGATTTTCTCACTCCTACTAGTGAATCAAATGTAACACACACCCATACCATGCGCACCACCCCGTGATGTTTTTCTCACTGCTACTAGTGAATGTAATGTAACACACCCATACAATGCGCACCACCCCGTGATGTTTTTCTCACTCCTACTAGTGAATGTAATGTAAAACACACCCATACAATGCGCACCACCCCGTGATGTTTTTCTCACTCCTACTAGTGAATGTAACACACACCCATACAATGCGCACCACCCCGTGATGTTTTTCTCACTCCTACTAGTGAATGTAACACACACCCATAAAATGCGCACCACCCCGTGATGTTTTTCTCACTCCTACTAGTGAATCTAATGTAACACACACCCATACAATGTGCACCACCCCGTGATGTTTTTCTCACTCCTACGAGTGAACGTAATGTAACACACACCCATACAATGCGCACCACCCCGTGATGTTTTTGTCACTCCTACGAGTGAATGTAATGTAACACACACCCATACAATGCGCACCACCCCGTGATGTTTTTCTCACTCCTACGAGTGAATGTAATGTAACACACACCCATACAATGCGCACCACCCCGTGATGTTTTTCTCACTCCTACTAGTGAATGTAATGTAACACACACCCATACAATACCCACCACCCCGTGATGTTTTTCGCACTCCTACTAGTGAATGTAATGTAACACACACCCATACAATGCGCACCACCCCGTGATGATTTTTTCACTCCTACGTGTGAATGTAATGTAACACACACCCATACAATGTGCACCACCCCGTGATGTTTTTCTCACTCCTACGTGTGAATGTAATGTAACACACACCCATACAATGCGCACCACCCCGTGATGTTTTTCTCACTCCTACGAGTGAATCTAATGTAACACACACCCATACAATGCGCACCACCCCGTGATGTTTTTCTCACTCCTACTAGTGAATGTAACACACACCCATAAAATGCGCACCACCCCGTGATGTTTTTCTCACTCATACTAGTGAATGTAATGTAACACACACCCATACAATGCGCACCACCCCGTGATGTTTTTCTCACTCCTACTAGTGAATCTAATGTAACACACACCCATACAATGTGCACCACCCCGTGATGTTTTTCTCACTCCTACTAGTGAATGTAATGTAACACACACCCATACAATGCGCACCACCCCGTGATGTTTTTCTCACTCCTACGAGTGAATGTAATGTAACACACACCCATACAATGCGCACCACCCCGTGATGTTTTTCTCACTCCTACGAGTGAATGTAATGTAACACACACCCATACAATGCGCACCACCCCGTGATGTTTTTCTCATTCCTACGAGTGAATGTAATGTAACACACACCCATACAATGCGCACCACCCCGTGATGATTTTCTCACTCCTACTAGTGAATCTAATGTAACACACACCCATACAATGCGCACCACCCCGTGATTTTTTTCTCACTGCTACTTGTGAAAGTAATGTAACACCCCCATACAATGCGCACCACCCCGTGATGTTTTTCTCAATCCTACTAGTGAATGTAATGTAACACACACCCATACAATGCGCACCACCCCGTGATGTTTTTCTCACTCCTACTAGTGAATGTAATGTAACACACACCCATACAATGCGCACCACCTCGTGATGTTTTTCTCACTCCTACTAGTGAATGTAAGGTAACACACACCCATACAATGCGCACTACCCCGTGATGTTTTTCTCTCTCCTACTAGTGAATCTAATGTAACACACACCCATACAATGCGCACCACCCCGTGATGTTTTTCTCACTCCTACTAGTGAATGTAATGTAACACACACCCATACAATGCGCACCACCCCGTGATGATTTTCTCACTCCTACTAGTGAATCTAATGTAACACACACCCATACAATGCGCACCACCCTGTGATGTTTTTCTGACTCCTACTAGTGAATGTAATGTAACACACACCCATAAAATGCGCACCACCCCGTGATGTTTTTCTCACTCATACTAGTGAATCTAATGTAACACACACCCATACAATGCGCACCACCCCGTGATGATTTTCTCACTCCTACCAGGGAATCAAATGTAACACACACCCATACCATGCGCACCACCCCGTGATGTTTTTCTCACTGCTACTAGTGAATGTAATGTAACACACCCATACAATGCGCACCACCCCGTGATGTTTTTCTCACTCCTACTAGTGAATCTAATGTAACACACACCCATACAATGCGCACCACCCCGTGATGTTTTTCTCACTCCTACTAGTGAATGTAATGTAACACACACCCATACAATGCGCACCACCCCGTGATGTTTTTCTCACTCCTACTAGTGAATCTAATGTAACAAACACCCATACAATGCGCACCACCCCGTGATGATTTTTTCACTCCTACGTGTGAATGTAATGTAACACACACCCATACAATGCGCACCACCCCGTGATGTTTTTCTCACTCCTACGAGTGAATGTAATGTAACACACACCCATACAATGCGCACCACCCCGTGATGTTTTTCTCACTCCTACGAGTGAATCTAATGTAACACACACCCATACAATGCGCACCACCCCGTGATGTTTTTCTCACTCCTACTAGGGAATGTAACACACACCCATAAAATGCGCACCACCCCGTGATGTTTTTCTCACTCATACTAGTGAATGTAATGTAACACACACCCATACAATGCGCACCACCCCGTGATGTTTTTCTCACTCCTACTAGTGAATCTAATGTAACACACACCCATACAATGTGCACCACCCCGTGATGTTTTTCTCACTCCTACTAGTGAATGTAATGTAACACACACCCATACAATGCGCACCACCCCGTGATGTTTTTCTCACTCCTACGAGTGAATGTAATGTAACACACACCCATACAATGCGCACCACCCCGTATGTTTTTCTCACTCCTATGAGTGAATGTAATGTAACACACACCCATACAATGCGCACCACCCCTTGATGTTTTTCTCACTCCTACGAGTGAATGTAATGTAACACACACCCATACAATGCGCACCACCCCGTGATGTTTTTCTCACTCCTACTAGTGAATGTAATGTAACACACACCCATACAATGCGCACCACCCCGTGATGATTTTCTCACTCCTACTAGTGAATCTAATGTAACAAACACCCATACAATGCGCACCACCGCGTGATGTTTTTCTCACTCCTACTAGTGAATGTAATGTAACACACACCCATAAAATGCGCACCACCCCGTGATGTTTTTCTCACTCATACTACTGAATCAAATGTAACACACACCCATACAATGCGCACCACCCCGTGATGATTTTCTCACTCCTTCGAGTGAATCTCATGTAACACACACCCATACAATGCTCACCACCCCGTGATGTTTTTCTCACTGCTACTAGTGAATGTAATTTAACACACACCCATACAATGCGCACCACCCCGTGATGATTTTCTCACTCCTACTAGTGAATCTAATGTAACACACACCCATACAATGCGCACCACCCCGTGATGTTTTTCTGACTCCTACTAGTGAATGTAATGTAACACACACCCATAAAATGCGCACCACCCCGTGATGTTTTTCTCACTCATACTAGTGAATCTAATGTAACACACACCCATACAATGCGCACCACCCCGTGATGATTTTCTCACTCCTACTAGTGAATCAAATGTAACACACACCCATACCATGCGCACCACCCCGTGATGTTTTTCTCACTGCTACTAGTGAATGTAATGTAACACACCCATACAATGCGCACCACCCCGTGATGTTTTTCTCACTGCTACTAGTGAATGTAATGTAACACACACCCATACAATGCGCACCACCCCGTGATGTTTTTCTCACTCCTACTAGTGAATGTAATGTAACACACACCCATACAATGCGCACCACCCCGTGTTGTTTTTCTCACTCCTACTAGTGAATCTAATGTAACAAACACCCATACAATGCGCACCACCCCGTGATGTTTTTCTCATTCCTACTAGTGAATGTAATGTAACACACACCCATACAATGCGCACCACCCCTTGATGTTTTTCTCACTCCTACGAGTGAATGTAATGTAACACACACCCATACAATGCGCACCACCCCGTGATGTTTTTCTCATTCCTACGAGTGAATGTAATGTAACACACACCCATACAATGCGCACCACCCCGTGATGATTTTCTCACTCCTACTAGTGAATCTAATGTAACACACACCCATACAATGCGCACCACCCCGTGATTTTTTTCTCACTGCTACTTGTGAAAGTAATGTAACACACCCATACAATGCGCACCACCCCGTGATGTTTTTCTCAATCCTACTAGTGAATGTAATGTAACACACACCCATACAATGCGCACCACCCCGTGATGTTTTTCTCACTCCTACTAGTGAATGTAATGTAACACACACCCATACAATGCGCACCACCTCGTGATGTTTTTCTCACTCCTACTAGTGAATGTAAGGTAACACACACCCATACAATGCGCACTACCCCGTGATGTTTTTCTCTCTCCTACTAGTGAATCTAATGTAACACACACCCATACAATGCGCACCACCCCGTGATGTTTTTCTCACTCCTACTAGTGAATGTAATGTAACACACACCCATACAATGCGCACCACCCCGTGATGATTTTCTCACTCCTACTAGTGAATCTAATGTAACACACACCCATACAATGCGCACCACCCTGTGATGTTTTTCTGACTCCTACTAGTGAATGTAATGTAACACACACCCATACAATGCGCACCACCCCGTGATGTTTTTCTCACTCCTACTAGTGAATGTAACACACACCCATACAATGCGCACCACCCCGTGATGTTTTTCTCACTCCTACGAGTGAATGTAATGTAACACACACCCATACAATGCGCACCACCCCGTGATGTTTTTCTCACTCCTACGAGTGAATCTAATGTAACACACACCCATACAATGCGCACCACCCCGTGATGTTTTTCTCACTCCTACTAGGGAATGTAACACACACCCATAAAATGCGCACCACCCCGTGATGTTTTTCTCACTCATACTAGTGAATGTAATGTAACACACACCCATACAATGCGCACCACCCCGTGATGTTTTTCTCACTCCTACTAGTGAATCTAATGTAACACACACCCATACAATGTGCACCACCCCGTGATGTTTTTCTCACTCCTACTAGTGAATGTAATGTAACACACACCCATACAATGCGCACCACCCCGTGATGTTTTTCTCACTCCTACGAGTGAATGTAATGTAACACACACCCATACAATGCGCACCACCCCGTATGTTTTTCTCACTCCTATGAGTGAATGTAATGTAACACACACCCATACAATGCGCACCACCCCTTGATGTTTTTCTCACTCCTACGAGTGAATGTAATGTAACACACACCCATACAATGCGCACCACCCCGTGATGTTTTTCTCACTCCTACTAGTGAATGTAATGTAACACACACCCATACATTGCGCACCACCCCGTGATGATTTTCTCACTCCTACTAGTGAATCTAATGTAACAAACACCCATACAATGCGCACCACCGCGTGATGTTTTTCTCACTCCTACTAGTGAATGTAATGTAACACACACCCATAAAATGCGCACCACCCCGTGATGTTTTTCTCACTCATACTACTGAATCAAATGTAACACACACCCATACAATGCGCACCACCCCGTGATGATTTTCTCACTCCTTCGAGTGAATCTCATGTAACACACACCCATACAATGCTCACCACCCCGTGATGTTTTTCTCACTGCTACTAGTGAATGTAATTTAACACACACCCATACAATGCGCACCACCCCGTGATGATTTTCTCACTCCTACTAGTGAATCTAATGTAACACACACCCATACAATGCGCACCACCCCGTGATGTTTTTCTGACTCCTACTAGTGAATGTAATGTAACACACACCCATAAAATGCGCACCACCCCGTGATGTTTTTCTCACTCATACTAGTGAATCTAATGTAACACACACCCATACAATGCGCACCACCCCGTGATGATTTTCTCACTCCTACTAGTGAATCAAATGTAACACACACCCATACCATGCGCACCACCCCGTGATGTTTTTCTCACTGCTACTAGTGAATGTAATGTAACACACCCATACAATGCGCACCACCCCTTGATGTTTTTCTCACTCCTACTAGTGAATGTAATGTAACACACACCCATACAATGCGCACCACCCCGTGATGTTTTTCTCACTCCTACTAGTGAATGTAATGTAACACACCCATACAATGCGCACCACCCCGTGATGATTTTCTCACTCCTACTAGGGAATCAAATGTAACACACACCCATACCATGCGCACCACCCCGTGATGTTTTTCTCACTGCTACTAGTGAATGTAATGTAACACACCCATACAATGCGCACCACCCCGTGATGTTTTTCTCACTCCTACTAGTGAATCTAATGTAACACACACCCATACAATGCGCACCACCCCGTGATGTTTTTCTCACTCCTACTAGTGAATGTAATGTAACACACACCCATACAATGCGCACCACCCCGTGATGTTTTTCTCACTCCTACTAGTGAATCTAATGTAACAAACACCCATACAATGCGCACCACCCCGTGATGATTTTTTCACTCCTACGTGTGAATGTAATGTAACACACACCCATACAATGTGCACCACCCCGTGATGTTTTTCTCACTCCTACGAGTGAATGTAATGTAACACACACCCATACAATGCGCACCACCCCGTGATGTTTTTCTCACTCCTACGAGTGAATCTAATGTAACACACACCCATACAATGCGCACCACCCCGTGATGTTTTTCTCACTCCTACTAGTGAATGTAACACACACCCATAAAATGCGCACCACCCCGTGATGTTTTTCTCACTCATACTAGTGAATGTAATGTAACACACACCCATACAATGCGCACCACCCCGTGATGTTTTTCTCACTCCTACTAGTGAATCTAATGTAACACACACCCATACAATGTGCACCACCCCGTGATGTTTTTCTCACTCCTACTAGTGAATGTAATGTAACACACACCCATACAATGCCCACCACCCCGTGATGTTTTTCTCACTCCTACGAGTGAATGTAATGTAACACACACCCATACAATGCGCACCACCCCGTATGTTTTTCTCACTCCTACGAGTGAATGTAATGTAACACACACCCATACAATGCGCACCACCCCGTGATGTTTTTCTCACTCCTACTAGTGAATCTAATGTAACAAACACCCATACAATGCGCACCACCCCGTGATGTTTTTCTCACTCCTACTAGTGAATGTAATGTAACACACACCCATACAATCAGCACCACCCCGTGATGTTTTTCTCACTCCTACTAGTGAATGTAATGTAAAACACACCCATACAATGCGCACCACCCCGTGATGTTTTTCTCACTCCTACTAGTGAATGTAACACACACCCATACAATGCGCACCACCCCGTGATGTTTTTCTCACTCCTACTAGTGAATGTAACACACACCCATAAAATGCGCCCCACCCCGTGATGTTTTTCTCACTCCTACTAGTGAATCTAATGTAACACACACCCATACAATGCGCACCACCCCGTGATGATTTTTTCACTCCTACGTGTGAATGTAATGTTACACACACCCATACAATGCGCACCACCCCGTGATGTTTTTCTCACTCCTACGAGTGAATGTAATGTAACACACACCCATACAATGCGCACCACACCGTGATGTTTTTCTCACTCCTACGAGTGAATCTAATGTAACACACACCCATACAATGCGCACCACCCCGTGATGTTTTTCTCACTCCTAATAGTGAATGTAACACACACCCATAAAATGCGCACCACCCCGTGATGTTTTTCTCACTCATACTCGTGAATGTAATGTAACACACACCCATACAATGCGCACCACCCCGTGATGTTTTTCTCACTCCTACTAGTGAATCTAATGTAACACACATCCATACAATGTGCACCACCCCGTGATGTTTTTCTCACTCCTACTAGTGAATGTAATGTAACACACACCCATACAATGCGCACCACCCCGTGATGTTTTTCTCAGTCCTACGAGTGAATGTAATGTAACACACACCCATACAATGCGCACCACCCCTTGATGTTTTTCTCACTCCTACGAGTGAATGTAATGTAACACACACCCATACAATGCGCACCACCCCGTGATGTTTTTCTCACTCCTACTAGTGAATGTAAGGTAACACACACCCATACAATGCGCACCACCCCGTGATGTTTTTCTCACTCCTACTAGTGAATCTAATGTAACACACACCCATACAATGCGCACCACCCCGTGATGGTTTTCTCACTCCTACTAGTGAATGTAATGTAACGCACACCCATACAATGCGCACCACCCCGTGATGATTTTCTCACTCCTACTAGTGAATCTAATGTAACACACTCCCATACAATGCGCACCACCCCGTGATGTTTTTCTCACTCCTACTAGTGAATGTAATGTAACACACACCCAAAGAATGCGCACCACCCCGTGATGATTTTCTCACTCCTACTAGTGAATCTAATGTAACAAACACCCATACAATGCGCACCACCGCGTGATGTTTTTCTCACTCCTACTAGTGAATGTAATGTAACACACACCCATAAAATGCGCACCACCCGTGATGTTTTTCTCACTCATACTAGTGAATCTAATGTAACACACACCCATACAATGCGCACCACCCCGTGATGATTTTCTCACTCCTACGAGTGAATCTCATGTAACACACACCCATACAATGCTCACCACCCCGTGATGTTTTTCTCACTGCTACTAGTGAATGTAATTTAACACACACCCATACAATGCGCACCACCCCGTGATGATTTTCTCACTCCTCCTAGTGAATCTAATGTAACACACACCCATACAATGCGCACCACCCCGTGATGTTTTTCTGACTCCTACTAGTGAATGTAATGTAACACACACCCATAAAATGCGCACCACCCCGTGATGTTTTTCTCACTCATACTAGTGAATCTAATGTAACACACACCCATACAATGCGCACCACCCCGTGATGATTTTCTCACTCCTACTAGTGAATCAAATGTAACACACACCCATACCATGCGCACCACCCCGTGATGTTTTTCTCACTCCTACTAGTGAATGTAATGTAACACACACCCATACAATGCGCACCACCCCGTGATGTTTTTCTCACTCCTACTAGTGAATGTAATGTAACACACACCCATACAATGCGCACCACCCCGTGATGTTTTTCTCACTCCTACTAGTGAATCTAATGTAACAAACACCCATACAATGCGCACCACCCCGTGATGTTTTTCTCACTCCTACTAGTGAATGTAATGTAACACACACCCATACAATCCGCACCACCCCGTGATGTTTTTCTCACTCCTACTAGTGAATGTAATGTAAAACACACCCATACAATGCGCACCACCCCGTGATGTTTTTCTCCCTCCTACTAGTGAATGTAACACACACCCATAAAATGCGCACCACCCCGTGATGTTTTTCTCACTCCTACTAGTGAATCTAATGTAACACACACCCATACAATGTGCACCACCCCGTGATGTTTTTCTCACTCCTACTAGTGAATGTAATGTAACACACACCCATACAATGCGCACGACCCCGTGATGTTTTTCTCACTCCTACGAGTGAACGTAATGTAACACACACCCATACAATGCGCACCACCCTGTGATGTTTTTGTCACTCCTACGAGTGAATGTAATGTAACACACACCCATACAATGCGCACCACCCCGTGATGTTTTTCTCACTCCTACGAGTGAATGTAATGTAACACACACCCATACAATGCGCACCACCCCGTGATGTTTTTCTCACTCCTACTAGTGAATGTAATGTAACACACACCCATACAATACCCACCACCCCGTGATGTTTTTCGCACTCCTACGAGTGAATGTAATGTAACACACACCCATACAATGCGCACCACCCCGTGATGATTTTTTCACTCCTACGAGTGAATGTAATGTAACACACACCCATACAATGCGCACCACCGCGTGATGTTTTTCTCACTCCTATGAGTGAATGTAATGTAACACACACCCATACAATGCGCACCACCCCGTGATGTTTTTCTCACTCCTATGAGTGAATGTAATGTAACACACACCCATACAATGCGCCCCACCCCGTGATGTTTTTCTCACTCCTACTAGTGAATCTAATGTAACACACAGCCATACAATGCGCACCACCCCGTGATGATTTTTTCACTCCTACGTGTGAATGTAATGTAACACACACCCATACAATGTGCACCACCCCGTGATGTTTTTCTCACTCCTACGTGTGAATGTAATGTAACACACACCCATACAATGCGCACCACCCCGTGATGTTTTTCTCACTCCTACGAGTGAATCTAATGTAACACACACCCATACAATGCGCACCACCCTGTGATGTTTTTCTCACTCCTACTAGTGAATGTAACACACACCCATAAAATGCGCACCACCCCGTGATGTTTTTCTCACTCATACTAGTGAATGTAATGTAACACACACCCATACAATGCGCACCACCCCGTGATGTTTTTCTCACTCCTACTAGTGAATCTAATGTAACACACACCCATACAATGCGCACCACCCCTTGATGTTTTTCTCACTCCTACGAGTGAATGTAATGTAACACACACCCATAAAATGCGCACCACCCCGTGATGTTTTTCTCATTCCTACGAGTGAATGTAATGTAACACACACCCATACAATGCGCACCACCCCGTGATGATTTTCTCACTCCTACTAGTGAATCTAATGTAACAAACACCCATACAATGCGCACCACCGCGTGATGTTTTTCTCACTCCTACTAGTGAATGTAATGTAACACACACCCATAAAATGCGCACCACCCCGTGATGTTTTTCTCACTCATACTAGTGAATCTAATGTAACACACACCCATACAATGCGCACCACCCCGTGATTATTTTCTCACTCCTACGAGTGAATCTCATGTAACACACACCCATACAATGCGCACCACCCTGTGATGTTTTTCTCACTGCTACTAGTGAATGTAATTTAACACACACCCATACAATGCGCACCACCCCATGATGATTTTCTCACTGCTACTAGTGAATCTAATGTAACACACACCCATACAATGCGCAACACCCTGTGATGTTTTTCTGACTCCTACTAGTGAATGTAATGTAACACACACCCATAAAATGCGCACCACCCCGTGATGTTTTTCTCACTGCTACTAGTGAATGTAATGTAACACACCCATACAATGCGCACCACCCCGTGATGTTTTTCTCACTCCTACTAGTGAATCTAATGTAACACACACCCATACAATGCGCACCACCCCGTGATGTTTTTCTCACTCCTACTAGTGAATGTAATGTAACACACACCCATACAATGCGCACCACCCCGTGATGTTTTTCTCACTCCTACTAGTGAATCTAATGTAACAAACACCCATACAATGCGCACCACCCCGTGATGATTTTTTCACTCCTACGTGTGAATGTAATGTAACACACACCCATACAATGCGCACCACCCCGTGATGTTTTTCTGACTCCTACGAGTGAATGTAATGTAACACACACCCATACAATGCGCACCACCCCGTGATGTTTTTCTCACTCCTACGAGTGAATCTAATGTAACACACACCCATACAATGCGCACCACCCCGTGATGTTTTTCTCACTCCTACTAGTGAATGTAACACACACCCATAAAATGAGCACCACCCCGTGATGTTTTTCTCACTCATACTAGTGAATGTAATGTAACACACACCTATACAATGCGCACCACCCCGTGATGTTTTTCTCACTCCTACTAGTGAATCTAATGTAACACACACCCATACAATGTGCACCACCCCGTGATGTTTTTCTCACTCCTACTAGTGAATGTAATGTAACACACACCCATACAATGCGCACCACCCCGTGATGTTTTTCTCACTCCTACGAGTGAATGTAATGTAACACACACCCATACAATGCGCACCACCCCGTATGTTTTTCTCACTCCTACGAGTGAATGTAATGTAACACACACCCATACAATGCGCACCACCCCTTGATGTTTTTCTCACTCCTACGAGTGAATGTAATGTAACACACACCCATACAATGCGCACCACCCCGTGATGTTTTTCTCACTCCTACTAGTGAATGTAATGTAACACACACCCATACAATGCGCACCACCCCGTGATGATTTTCTCACTCCTACTAGTGAATCTAATGTAACAAACACCCATACAATGCGCACCACCGCGTGATGTTTTTCTCACTCCTACTAGTGAATGTAATGTAACACACACCCATAAAATGCGCACCACCCCGTGATGTTTTTCTCACTCATACTAGTGAATCTAATGTAACACACACCCATACAATGCGCACCACCCCGTGATGATTTTCTCACTCCTTCGAGTGAATCTCATGTAACACACACCCATACAATGCGCACCACCCCGTGATGTTTTTCTCACTCCTACTAGTGAATCTAATGTAACACACACCCATACAATGCGCACCACCCCGTGATGTTTTTCTCACTCATACTAGTGAATGTAATGTAACACACACCCATACAATGCGCACCACCCCGTGATGTTTTTCTCACTCCTACTAGTGAATCTAATGTAACACACACCCATACAATGTGCACCACCCCGTGATGTTTTTCTCACTCCTACTAGTGAATGTAATGTAACACACACCCATACAATGCGCACCACCCCGTGATGTTTTTCTCACTCCTACTAGTGAATCTAATGTAACACACACCCATACAATGCGCACCACCCCGTGATGATTTTCTCACTCCTACTAGTGAATCTAATGTAACACACACCCATACAATGCGCACCACCCCGTGATTTTTTTCTCACTGCTACTTGTGAATGTAATGTAACACACCCATACAATGCGCACCACCCCGTGATGTTTTTCTCACTCCTACTAGTGAATGTAATGTAACACACACCCATACAATGCGCACCAATCCGTGATGTTTTTCTCACTCCTACTAGTGAATGTAATGTAACACACACCCATACAATGCGCACCACATCGTGATGTTTTTCTCACTCCTACTAGTGAATGTAAGGTAACACACACCCATACAATGCGCACCACCCCGTGATGTTTTTCTCACTCCTACTAGTGAATCTAATGTAACACACACCCATACAATGCGCACCACCCCGTGATGGTTTTCTCACTCCTACTAGTGAATGTAATGTAACGCACACCCATACAATGCGCACCACCCCGTGATGATTTTCTCACTCCTACTAGTGAATCTAATGTAACAAACACCCATACAATGCGCACCACCGCATGATGTTTTTCTCACTCCTACTAGTGAATGTAATGTAACACACACCCATAAAATGCGCACCACCCCGTGATGTTTTTCTCACTCATACTAGTGAATCTAATGTAACACACACCCATACAATGCGCACCACCCCGTGATGATTTTCTCACTCCTACTAGTGAATCTAATGTAACACACACCCATACAATGCGCACCACCCCGTGATGTTTTTCTGACTCCTACTAGTGAATGTAATGTAACACACACCCATAAAATGCGCACCACCCCGTGATGTTTTTCTCACTCATACTAGTGAATCTAATGTAACACACACCCATACAATGCGCACCACCCCGTGATGATTTTCTCACTCCTACTAGTGAATCAAATGTAACACACACCCATACCATGCGCACCACCCCGTGATGTTTTTCTCACTCCTACTAGTGAATGTAATGTAACACACACCCATACAATGCGCACCACCCCGTGATGTTTTTCTCACTCCTACTAGTGAATCTAATGTAACAAACACCCATACAATGCGCACCACCCAGTGATGATTTTTTCACTCCTACGTGTGAATGTAATGTAACACACACCCATACAATGCGCACCACCCCGTGATGTTTTTCTCACTCCTACGAGTGAATGTAATGTAACACACACCCATACAATGCGCACCACCCCGTGATGTTTTTCTCACTCCTACGAGTGAATCTAATGTAACACACACCCATACAATGCGCACCACCCCGTGATGTTTTTCTCACTCCTACTAGTGAATGTAACACACACCCATAAAATGCGCACCACCCCGTGATGTTTTTCTCACTCCTACTAGTGAATGTAATGTAACACAAACCCATACAATGCGCACCACCCCGTGATGTTTTTCTCACTCCTACGAGTGAATGTAATGTAACACACACCCATACAATGCGCACCACCCCGTATGTTTTTCTCACTCCTACGAGTGAATGTAATGTAACACACACCCATACAATGCGCACCACCCCGTGATGTTTTTCTCACTCCTACTAGTGAATCTAATGTAACAAACACCCATACAATGCGCACCACCCCGTGATGTTTTTCTCACTCCTACTAGTGAATGTAATGTAACACACACCCATACAATCCGCACCACCCCGTGATGTTTTTCTCACTCCTACTAGTGAATGTAATGTAAAACACACCCATACAATGCGCACCACCCCGCGATGTTTTTCTCACTCCTACTAGTGAATGTAACACACACCCATACAATGCGCACCACCCCGTGATGTTTTTCTCACTCCTACTAGTGAATGTAACACACACCCATAAAATGCGCACCACCCCGTGATGTTTTTCTCACTCCTACTAGTGAATCTAATGTAACACACACCCATACAATGTGCACCACCCCGTGATGTTTTTCTCACTCCTACGAGTGAACGTAATGTAACACACACCCATACAATGCGCACCACCCCGTGATGTTTTTGTCACTCCTACGAGTGAATGTAATGTAACACACACCCATACAATGCGCACCACCCCGTGATGTTTTTCTCACTCCTACGAGTGAATGTAATGTAACACACACCCATACAATGCGCACCACCCCGTGATGTTTTTCTCACTCCTACTAGTGAATGTAATGTAACACACACCCATACAATACCCACCACCCCGTGATGTTTTTCGCACTCCTACTAGTGAATGTAATGTAACACACACCCATACAATGCGCCCCACCCCGTGATGATTTTTTCACTCCTACGTGTGAATGTAATGTAACACACACCCATACAATGTGCACCACCCCGTGATGTTTTTCTCACTCCTACGTGTGAATGTAATGTAACACACACCCATACAATGCGCACCACCCCGTGATGTTTTTCTCACTCCTACGAGTGAATCTAATGTAACACACACCCATACAATGCGCACCACCCCGTGATGTTTTTCTCACTCCTACTAGTGAATGTAACACACACCCATAAAATGCGCACCACCCCGTGATGTTTTTCTCACTCATACTAGTGAATGTAATGTAACACACACCCATACAATGCGCACCACCCCGTGATGTTTTTCTCACTCCTACTAGTGAATCTAATGTAACACACACCCATACAATGTGCACCACCCCGTGATGTTTTTCTCACTCCTACTAGTGAATGTAATGTAACACACACCCATACAATGCGCACCACCCCGTGATGTTTTTCTCACTCCTACGAGTGAATGTAATGTAACACACACCCATACAATGCGCACCACCCCGTGATGTTTTTCTCACTCCTACGAGTGAATGTAATGTAACACACACCCATACAATGCGCACCACCCCGTGATGTTTTTCTCATTCCTACGAGTGAATGTAATGTAACACACACCCATACAATGCGCACCACCCCGTGATGATTTTCTCACTCCTACTAGTGAATCTAATGTAACACACACCCATACAATGCGCACCACCCCGTGATTTTTTTCTCACTGCTACTTGTGAAAGTAATGTAACACACCCATACAATGCGCACCACCCCGTGATGTTTTTCTCAATCCTACTAGTGAATGTAATGTAACACACACCCATACAATGCGCACTACCCCGTGATGTTTTTCTCACTCCTACTAGTGAATGTAATGTAACACACACCCATACAATGCGCACCACCTCGTGATGTTTTTCTCACTCCTACTAGTGAATGTAAGGTAACACACACCCATACAATGCGCACTACCCCGTGATGTTTTTCTCTCTCCTACTAGTGAATCTAATGTAACACACACCCATACAATGCGCACCACCCCGTGATGTTTTTCTCACTCCTACTAGTGAATGTAATGTAACACACACCCATACAATGCGCACCACCCCGTGATGATTTTCTCACTCCTACTAGTGAATCTAATGTAACACACACCCATACAATGCGCACCACCCTGTGATGTTTTTCTGACTCCTACTAGTGAATGTAATGTAACACACACCCATAAAATGCGCACCACCCCGTGATGTATTTCTCACTCATACTAGTGAATCTAATGTAACACACACCCATACAATGCGCACCACCCCGTGATGATTTTCTCACTCCTACTAGGGAATCAAATGTAACACACACCCATACCATGCGCACCACCCCGTGATGTTTTTCTCACTGCTACTAGTGAATGTAATGTAACACACCCATACAATGCGCACCACCCCGTGATGTTTTTCTCACTCCTACTAGTGAATCTAATGTAACACACACCCATACAATGCGCACCACCCCGTGATGTTTTTCTCACTCCTACTCGTGAATGTAATGTAACACACACCCATACAATGCGCACCACCCCGTGATGTTTTTCTCACTCCTACTAGTGAATCTAATGTAACAAACACCCATACAATGCGCACCACCCCGTGATGATTTTTTCACTCCTACGTGTGAATGTAATGTAACACACACCCATACAATGCGCACCACCCCGTGATGTTTTTCTCACTCCTACGAGTGAATGTAATGTAACACACACCCATACAATGCGCACCACCCCGTGATGTTTTTCTCACTCCTACGAGTGAATCTAATGTAACACACACCCATACAATGCGCACCACCCCGTGATGTTTTTCTCACTCCTACTAGGGAATGTAACACACACCCATAAAATGCGCACCACCCCGTGATGTTTTTCTCACTCATACTAGTGAATGTAATGTAACACACACCCATACAATGCGCACCACCCCGTGATGTTTTTCTCACTCCTACTAGTGAATCTAATGTAACACACACCCATACAATGTGCACCACCCCGTGATGTTTTTCTCACTCCTACTAGTGAATGTAATGTAACACACACCCATACAATGCGCACCACCCCGTGATGTTTTTCTCACTCCTACGAGTGAATGTAATGTAACACACACCCATACAATGCGCACCACCCCGTATGTTTTTCTCACTCCTATGAGTGAATGTAATGTAACACACACCCATACAATGCGCACCACCCCTTGATGTTTTTCTCACTCCTACGAGTGAATGTAATGTAACACACACCCATACAATGCGCACCACCCCGTGATGTTTTTCTCACTCCTACTAGTGAATGTAATGTAACACACACCCATACAATGCTCACCACCCCGTGATGATTTTCTCACTCCTACTAGTGAATCTAATGTAACAAACACCCATACAATGCGCACCACCGCGTGATGTTTTTCTCACTCCTACTAGTGAATGTAATGTAACACACACCCATAAAATGCGCACCACCCCGTGATGTTTTTCTCACTCATACTACTGAATCAAATGTAACACACACCCATACAATGCGCACCACCCCGTGATGATTTTCTCACTCCTTCGAGTGAATCTCATGTAACACACACCCATACAATGCTCACCACCCCGTGATGTTTTTCTCACTGCTACTAGTGAATGTAATTTAACACACACCCATACAATGCGCACCACCCCGTGATGATTTTCTCACTCCTACTAGTGAATCTAATGTAACACACACCCATACAATGCGCACCACCCCGTGATGTTTTTCTGACTCCTACTAGTGAATGTAATGTAACACACACCCATAAAATGCGCACCACCCCGTGATGTTTTTCTCACTCATACTAGTGAATCTAATGTAACACACACCCATACAATGCGCACCACCCCGTGATGATTTTCTCACTCCTACTAGTGAATCAAATGTAACACACACCCATACCATGCGCACCACCCCGTGATGTTTTTCTCACTGCTACTAGTGAATGTAATGTAACACACCCATACAATGCGCACCACCCCGTGATGTTTTTCTCACTCCTACTAGTGAATGTAATGTAAAACACACCCATACAATGCGCACCACCCCGTGATGTTTTTCTCACTCCTACTAGTGAATGTAACACACACCCATACAATGCGCACCACCCCGTGATGTTTTTCTCACTCCTACTAGTGAATGTAACACACACCCATAAAATGCGCACCACCCCGTGATGTTTTTCTCACTCCTACTAGTGAATCTAATGTAACACACACCCATACAATGTGCACCACCCCGTGATGTTTTTCTCACTCCTACGAGTGAACGTAATGTAACACACACCCATACAATGCGCACCACCCCGTGATGTTTTTGTCACTCCTACGAGTGAATGTAATGTAACACACACCCATACAATGCGCACCACCCCGTGATGTTTTTCTCACTCCTACGAGTGAATGTAATGTAACACACACCCATACAATGCGCACCACCCCGTGATGTTTTTCTCACTCCTACTAGTGAATGTAATGTAACACACACCCATACAATACCCACCACCCCGTGATGTTTTTCGCACTCCTACTAGTGAATGTAATGTAACACACACCCATACAATGCGCACCACCCCGTGATGATTTTTTCACTCCTACGTGTGAATGTAATGTAACACACACCCATACAATGTGCACCACCCCGTGATGTTTTTCTCACTCCTACGTGTGAATGTAATGTAACACACACCCATACAATGCGCACCACCCCGTGATGTTTTTCTCACTCCTACGAGTGAATCTAATGTAACACACACCCATACAATGCGCACCACCCCGTGATGTTTTTCTCACTCCTACTAGTGAATGTAACACACACCCATAAAATGCGCACCACCCCGTGATGTTTTTCTCACTCATACTAGTGAATGTAATGTAACACACACCCATACAATGCGCACCACCCCGTGATGTTTTTCTCACTCCTACTAGTGAATCTAATGTAACACACACCCATACAATGTGCACCACCCCGTGATGTTTTTCTCACTCCTACTAGTGAATGTAATGTAACACACACCCATACAATGCGCACCACCCCGTGATGTTTTTCTCACTCCTACGAGTGAATGTAATGTAACACACACCCATACAATGCGCACCACCCCGTGATGTTTTTCTCACTCCTACGAGTGAATGTAATGTAACACACACCCATACAATGCGCACCACCCCGTGATGTTTTTCTCATTCCTACGAGTGAATGTAATGTAACACACACCCATACAATGCGCACCACCCCGTGATGATTTTCTCACTCCTACTAGTGAATCTAATGTAACACACACCCATACAATGCGCACCACCCCGTGATTTTTTTCTCACTGCTACTTGTGAAAGTAATGTAACACCCCCATACAATGCGCACCACCCCGTGATGTTTTTCTCAATCCTACTAGTGAATGTAATGTAACACACACCCATACAATGCGCACCACCCCGTGATGTTTTTCTCACTCCTACTAGTGAATGTAATGTAACACACACCCATACAATGCGCACCACCTCGTGATGTTTTTCTCACTCCTACTAGTGAATGTAAGGTAACACACACCCATACAATGCGCACTACCCCGTGATGTTTTTCTCTCTCCTACTAGTGAATCTAATGTAACACACACCCATACAATGCGCACCACCCCGTGATGTTTTTCTCACTCCTACTAGTGAATGTAATGTAACACACACCCATACAATGCGCACCACCCCGTGATGATTTTCTCACTCCTACTAGTGAATCTAATGTAACACACACCCATACAATGCGCACCACCCTGTGATGTTTTTCTGACTCCTACTAGTGAATGTAATGTAACACACACCCATAAAATGCGCACCACCCCGTGATGTTTTTCTCACTCATACTAGTGAATCTAATGTAACACACACCCATACAATGCGCACCACCCCGTGATGATTTTCTCACTCCTACCAGGGAATCAAATGTAACACACACCCATACCATGCGCACCACCCCGTGATGTTTTTCTCACTGCTACTAGTGAATGTAATGTAACACACCCATACAATGCGCACCACCCCGTGATGTTTTTCTCACTCCTACGAGTGAATCTAATGTAACACACACCCATACAATGCGCACCACCCCGTGATGTTTTTCTCACTCCTACTAGGGAATGTAACACACACCCATAAAATGCGCACCACCCCGTGATGTTTTTCTCACTCCTACTAGTGAATGTAATGTAACACACACCCATACAATGCGCACCACCCCGTGATGTTTTTCTCACTCCTACTAGTGAATCTAATGTAACACACACCCATACAATGTGCACCACCCCGTGATGTTTTTCTCACTCCTACTAGTGAATGTAATGTAACACACACCCATACAATGCGCACCACCCCGTGATGTTTTTCTCACTCCTACGAGTGAATGTAATGTAACACACACCCATACAATGCGCACCACCCCGTATGTTTTTCTCACTCCTATGAGTGAATGTAATGTAACACACACCCATACAATGCGCACCACCCCTTGAAGTTTTTCTCACTCCTACGAGTGAATGTAATGTAACACACACCCATACAATGCGCACCACCCCGTGATGTTTTTCTCACTCCTACTAGTGAATGTAATGTAACACACACCCATACAATGCTCACCACCCCGTGATGATTTTCTCACTCCTACTAGTGAATCTAATGTAACAAACACCCATACAATGCGCACCACCGCGTGATGTTTTTCTCACTCCTACTAGTGAATGTAATGTAACACACACCCATAAAATGCGCACCACCCCGTGATGTTTTTCTCACTCATACTACTGAATCAAATGTAACACACACCCATACAATGCGCACCACCCCGTGATGATTTTCTCACTCCTTCGAGTGAATCTCATGTAACACACACCCATACAATGCTCACCACCCCGTGATGTTTTTCTCACTGCTACTAGTGAATGTAATTTAACACACACCCATACAATGCGCACCACCCCGTGATGATTTTCTCACTCCTACTAGTGAATCTAATGTAACACACACCCATACAATGCGCACCACCCCGTGATGTTTTTCTGACTCCTACTAGTGAATGTAATGTAACACACACCCATAAAATGCGCACCACCCCGTGATGTTTTTCTCACTCATACTAGTGAATCTAATGTAACACACACCCATACAATGCGCACCACCCCGTGATGATTTTCTCACTCCTACTAGTGAATCAAATGTAACACACACCCATACCATGCGCACCACCCCGTGATGTTTTTCTCACTGCTACTAGTGAATGTAATGTAACACACCCATACAATGCGCACCACCCCGTGATGTTTTTCTCACTCCTACTAGTGAATGTAATGTAAAACACACCCATACAATGCGCACCACCCCGTGATGTTTTTCTCACTCCTACTAGTGAATGTAACACACACCCATACAATGCGCACCACCCCGTGATGTTTTTCTCACTCCTACTAGTGAATGTAACACACACCCATAAAATGCGCACCACCCCGTGATGTTTTTCTCACTCCTACTAGTGAATCTAATGTAACACACACCCATACAATGTGCACCACCCCGTGATGTTTTTCTCACTCCTACGAGTGAACGTAATGTAACACACACCCATACAATGCGCACCACCCCGTGATGTTTTTGTCACTCCTACGAGTGAATGTAATGTAACACACACCCATACAATGCGCACCACCCCGTGATGTTTTTCTCACTCCTACGAGTGAATGTAATGTAACACACACCCATACAATGCGCACCACCCCGTGATGTTTTTCTCACTCCTACTAGTGAATGTAATGTAACACACACCCATACAATACCCACCACCCCGTGATGTTTTTCGCACTCCTACTAGTGAATGTAATGTAACACACACCCATACAATGCGCACCACCCCGTGATGATTTTTTCACTCCTACGTGTGAATGTAATGTAACACACACCCATACAATGTGCACCACCCCGTGATGTTTTTCTCACTCCTACGTGTGAATGTAATGTAACACACACCCATACAATGCGCACCACCCCGTGATGTTTTTCTCACTCCTACGAGTGAATCTAATGTAACACACACCCATACAATGCGCACCACCCCGTGATGTTTTTCTCACTCCTACTAGTGAATGTAACACACACCCATAAAATGCGCACCACCCCGTGATGTTTTTCTCACTCATACTAGTGAATGTAATGTAACACACACCCAT
This sequence comes from Cavia porcellus, assembly GCF_034190915.1. NCBI lineage: Eukaryota > Metazoa > Chordata > Mammalia > Rodentia > Caviidae > Cavia > Cavia porcellus. The sequence goes on along the minus strand of NW_026947751.1, from coordinate 15,885 downwards.
ACAATGCGCACCACCCCGTGATGTTTTTCTCACTCCTACTAGTGAATCTAATGTAACACACACCCATACAATGTGCACCACCCCGTGATGTTTTTCTCACTCCTACTAGTGAATGTAATGTAACACACACCCATACAATGCGCACCACCCCGTGATGTTTTTCTCACTCCTACGAGTGAATGTAATGTAACACACACCCATACAATGCGCACCACCCCGTGATGTTTTTCTCACTCCTACGAGTGAATGTAATGTAACACACACCCATACAATGCGCACCACCCCGTGATGTTTTTCTCATTCCTACGAGTGAATGTAATGTAACACACACCCATACAATGCGCACCACCCCGTGATGATTTTCTCACTCCTACTAGTGAATCTAATGTAACACACACCCATACAATGCGCACCACCCCGTGATTTTTTTCTCACTGCTACTTGTGAAAGTAATGTAACACCCCCATACAATGCGCACCACCCCGTGATGTTTTTCTCAATCCTACTAGTGAATGTAATGTAACACACACCCATACAATGCGCACCACCCCGTGATGTTTTTCTCACTCATACTAGTGAATGTAATGTAACACACACCCATACAATGCGCACCACCTCGTGATGTTTTTCTCACTCCTACTAGTGAATGTAAGGTAACACACACCCATACAATGCGCACTACCCCGTGATGTTTTTCTCTCTCCTACTAGTGAATCTAATGTAACACACACCCATACAATGCGCACCACCCCGTGATGTTTTTCTCACTCCTACTAGTGAATGTAATGTAACACACACCCATACAATGCGCACCACCCCGTGATGATTTTCTCACTCCTACTAGTGAATCTAATGTAACACACACCCATACAATGCGCACCACCCTGTGATGTTTTTCTGACTCCTACTAGTGAATGTAATGTAACACACACCCATAAAATGCGCACCACCCCGTGATGTTTTTCTCACTCATACTAGTGAATCTAATGTAACACACACCCATACAATGCGCACCACCCCGTGATGATTTTCTCACTCCTACCAGGGAATCAAATGTAACACACACCCATACCATGCGCACCACCCCGTGATGTTTTTCTCACTGCTACTAGTGAATGTAATGTAACACACCCATACAATGCGCACCACCCCGTGATGTTTTTCTCACTCCTACTAGTGAATCTAATGTAACACACACCCATACAATGCGCACCACCCCGTGATGTTTTTCTCACTCCTACTAGTGAATGTAATGTAACACACACCCATACAATGCGCACCACCCCGTGATGTTTTTCTCACTCCTACTAGTGAATCTAATGTAACAAACACCCATACAATGCGCACCACCCCGTGATGATTTTTTCACTCCTACGTGTGAATGTAATGTAACACACACCCATACAATGCGCACCACCCCGTGATGTTTTTCTCACTCCTACGAGTGAATGTAATGTAACACACACCCATACAATGCGCACCACCCCGTGATGTTTTTCTCACTCCTACGAGTGAATCTAATGTAACACACACCCATACAATGCGCACCACCCCGTGATGTTTTTCTCACTCCTACTAGGGAATGTAACACACACCCATAAAATGCGCACCACCCCGTGATGTTTTTCTCACTCATACTAGTGAATGTAATGTAACACACACCCATACAATGCGCACCACCCCGTGATGTTTTTCTCACTCCTACTAGTGAATCTAATGTAACACACACCCATACAATGTGCACCACCCCGTGATGTTTTTCTCACTCCTACTAGTGAATGTAATGTAACACACACCCATACAATGCGCACCACCCCGTGATGTTTTTCTCACTCCTACGAGTGAATGTAATGTAACACACACCCATACAATGCGCACCACCCCGTATGTTTTTCTCACTCCTATGAGTGAATGTAATGTAACACACACCCATACAATGCGCACCACCCCTTGATGTTTTTCTCACTCCTACGAGTGAATGTAATGTAACACACACCCATACAATGCGCACCACCCCGTGATGTTTTTCTCACTCCTACTAGTGAATGTAATGTAACACACACCCATACAATGCGCACCACCCCGTGATGATTTTCTCACTCCTACTAGTGAATCTAATGTAACAAACACCCATACAATGCGCACCACCGCGTGATGTTTTTCTCACTCCTACTAGTGAATGTAATGTAACACACACCCATAAAATGCGCACCACCCCGTGATGTTTTTCTCACTCATACTACTGAATCAAATGTAACACACACCCATACAATGCGCACCACCCCGTGATGATTTTCTCACTCCTTCGAGTGAATCTCATGTAACACACACCCATACAATGCTCACCACCCCGTGATGTTTTTCTCACTGCTACTAGTGAATGTAATTTAACACACACCCATACAATGCGCACCACCCCGTGATGATTTTCTCACTCCTACTAGTGAATCTAATGTAACACACACCCATACAATGCGCACCACCCCGTGATGTTTTTCTGACTCCTACTAGTGAATGTAATGTAACACACACCCATAAAATGCGCACCACCCCGTGATGTTTTTCTCACTCATACTAGTGAATCTAATGTAACACACACCCATACAATGCGCACCACCCCGTGATGATTTTCTCACTCCTACTAGTGAATCAAATGTAACACACACCCATACCATGCGCACCACCCCGTGATGTTTTTCTCACTGCTACTAGTGAATGTAATGTAACACACCCATACAATGCGCACCACCCCGTGATGTTTTTCTCACTGCTACTAGTGAATGTAATGTAACACACACCCATACAATGCGCACCACCCCGTGATGTTTTTCTCACTCCTACTAGTGAATGTAATGTAACACACACCCATACAATGCGCACCACCCCGTGTTGTTTTTCTCACTCCTACTAGTGAATCTAATGTAACAAACACCCATACAATGCGCACCACCCCGTGATGTTTTTCTCATTCCTACTAGTGAATGTAATGTAACACACACCCATACAATGCGCACCACCCCTTGATGTTTTTCTCACTCCTACGAGTGAATGTAATGTAACACACACCCATACAATGCGCACCACCCCGTGATGTTTTTCTCATTCCTACGAGTGAATGTAATGTAACACACACCCATACAATGCGCACCACCCCGTGATGATTTTCTCACTCCTACTAGTGAATCTAATGTAACACACACCCATACAATGCGCACCACCCCGTGATTTTTTTCTCACTGCTACTTGTGAAAGTAATGTAACACACCCATACAATGCGCACCACCCCGTGATGTTTTTCTCAATCCTACTAGTGAATGTAATGTAACACACACCCATACAATGCGCACCACCCCGTGATGTTTTTCTCACTCCTACTAGTGAATGTAATGTAACACACACCCATACAATGCGCACCACCTCGTGATGTTTTTCTCACTCCTACTAGTGAATGTAAGGTAACACACACCCATACAATGCGCACTACCCCGTGATGTTTTTCTCTCTCCTACTAGTGAATCTAATGTAACACACACCCATACAATGCGCACCACCCCGTGATGTTTTTCTCACTCCTACTAGTGAATGTAATGTAACACACACCCATACAATGCGCACCACCCCGTGATGATTTTCTCACTCCTACTAGTGAATCTAATGTAACACACACCCATACAATGCGCACCACCCTGTGATGTTTTTCTGACTCCTACTAGTGAATGTAATGTAACACACACCCATACAATGCGCACCACCCCGTGATGTTTTTCTCACTCCTACTAGTGAATGTAACACACACCCATACAATGCGCACCACCCCGTGATGTTTTTCTCACTCCTACGAGTGAATGTAATGTAACACACACCCATACAATGCGCACCACCCCGTGATGTTTTTCTCACTCCTACGAGTGAATCTAATGTAACACACACCCATACAATGCGCACCACCCCGTGATGTTTTTCTCACTCCTACTAGGGAATGTAACACACACCCATAAAATGCGCACCACCCCGTGATGTTTTTCTCACTCATACTAGTGAATGTAATGTAACACACACCCATACAATGCGCACCACCCCGTGATGTTTTTCTCACTCCTACTAGTGAATCTAATGTAACACACACCCATACAATGTGCACCACCCCGTGATGTTTTTCTCACTCCTACTAGTGAATGTAATGTAACACACACCCATACAATGCGCACCACCCCGTGATGTTTTTCTCACTCCTACGAGTGAATGTAATGTAACACACACCCATACAATGCGCACCACCCCGTATGTTTTTCTCACTCCTATGAGTGAATGTAATGTAACACACACCCATACAATGCGCACCACCCCTTGATGTTTTTCTCACTCCTACGAGTGAATGTAATGTAACACACACCCATACAATGCGCACCACCCCGTGATGTTTTTCTCACTCCTACTAGTGAATGTAATGTAACACACACCCATACATTGCGCACCACCCCGTGATGATTTTCTCACTCCTACTAGTGAATCTAATGTAACAAACACCCATACAATGCGCACCACCGCGTGATGTTTTTCTCACTCCTACTAGTGAATGTAATGTAACACACACCCATAAAATGCGCACCACCCCGTGATGTTTTTCTCACTCATACTACTGAATCAAATGTAACACACACCCATACAATGCGCACCACCCCGTGATGATTTTCTCACTCCTTCGAGTGAATCTCATGTAACACACACCCATACAATGCTCACCACCCCGTGATGTTTTTCTCACTGCTACTAGTGAATGTAATTTAACACACACCCATACAATGCGCACCACCCCGTGATGATTTTCTCACTCCTACTAGTGAATCTAATGTAACACACACCCATACAATGCGCACCACCCCGTGATGTTTTTCTGACTCCTACTAGTGAATGTAATGTAACACACACCCATAAAATGCGCACCACCCCGTGATGTTTTTCTCACTCATACTAGTGAATCTAATGTAACACACACCCATACAATGCGCACCACCCCGTGATGATTTTCTCACTCCTACTAGTGAATCAAATGTAACACACACCCATACCATGCGCACCACCCCGTGATGTTTTTCTCACTGCTACTAGTGAATGTAATGTAACACACCCATACAATGCGCACCACCCCTTGATGTTTTTCTCACTCCTACTAGTGAATGTAATGTAACACACACCCATACAATGCGCACCACCCCGTGATGTTTTTCTCACTCCTACTAGTGAATGTAATGTAACACACCCATACAATGCGCACCACCCCGTGATGATTTTCTCACTCCTACTAGGGAATCAAATGTAACACACACCCATACCATGCGCACCACCCCGTGATGTTTTTCTCACTGCTACTAGTGAATGTAATGTAACACACCCATACAATGCGCACCACCCCGTGATGTTTTTCTCACTCCTACTAGTGAATCTAATGTAACACACACCCATACAATGCGCACCACCCCGTGATGTTTTTCTCACTCCTACTAGTGAATGTAATGTAACACACACCCATACAATGCGCACCACCCCGTGATGTTTTTCTCACTCCTACTAGTGAATCTAATGTAACAAACACCCATACAATGCGCACCACCCCGTGATGATTTTTTCACTCCTACGTGTGAATGTAATGTAACACACACCCATACAATGTGCACCACCCCGTGATGTTTTTCTCACTCCTACGAGTGAATGTAATGTAACACACACCCATACAATGCGCACCACCCCGTGATGTTTTTCTCACTCCTACGAGTGAATCTAATGTAACACACACCCATACAATGCGCACCACCCCGTGATGTTTTTCTCACTCCTACTAGTGAATGTAACACACACCCATAAAATGCGCACCACCCCGTGATGTTTTTCTCACTCATACTAGTGAATGTAATGTAACACACACCCATACAATGCGCACCACCCCGTGATGTTTTTCTCACTCCTACTAGTGAATCTAATGTAACACACACCCATACAATGTGCACCACCCCGTGATGTTTTTCTCACTCCTACTAGTGAATGTAATGTAACACACACCCATACAATGCCCACCACCCCGTGATGTTTTTCTCACTCCTACGAGTGAATGTAATGTAACACACACCCATACAATGCGCACCACCCCGTATGTTTTTCTCACTCCTACGAGTGAATGTAATGTAACACACACCCATACAATGCGCACCAACCCTTGATGTTTTTCTCACTCCTAAGAGTGAATGTAATGTAACACACACCCATACAATGCGCACCACCCCGTGATGTTTTTCTCACTCCTACTAGTGAATGTAATGTAACACACACCCATACAATGCGCACCACCCCGTGATGATTTTCTCACTCCTACTAGTGAATCTAATGTAACAAACACCCATACAATGCGCACCACCGCGTGATGTTTTTCTCACTCCTACTAGTGAATGTAATGTAACACACACCCATAAAATGCGCACCACCCCGTGATGTTTTTCTCACTCATACTAGTGAATCTAATGTAACACACACCCATACAATGCGCACCACCCCGTGATGATTTTCTCACTCCTTCGAGTGAATCTCATGTAACACACACCCATACAATGCGCACCACCCCGTGATGTTTTTCTCACTCCTACTAGTGAATCTAATGTAACACACACCCATACAATGCGCACCACCCCGTGATTTTTTTCTCACTCCTACTAGTGAATGTAATGTAACACACACCCATACAATGCGCACCACCCCGTGATGTTTTTCTCACTCCTACTAGTGAATCTAATGTAACAAACACCCATACAATGCGCACCACCCCGTGATGATTTTTTCACTCCTACGTGTGAATGTAATGTAACACACACCCATACAATGCGCACCACCCCGTGATGTTTTTCTCACTCCTACGAGTGAATGTAATGTAACACACACCCATACAATGCGCACCACCCCGTGATGTTTTTCTCACTCCTACGAGTGAATCTAATGTAACACACACCCATACAATGCGCACCACCCCGTGATGTTTTTCTCACTCCTACTAGTGAATGTAACACACACCCATAAAATGCGCACCACCCCGTGATGTTTTTCTCACTCATACTAGTGAATGTAATGTAACACACACCCATACAATGCGCACCACCCCGTGATGTTTTTCTCACTCCTACTAGTGAATCTAATGTAACACACACCCATACAATGTGCACCACCCCGTGATGTTTTTCTCACTCCTACTAGTGAATGTAATGTAACACACACCCATACAATGCGCACCACCCCGTGATGTTTTTCTCACTCCTACGAGTGAATGTAATGTAACACACACCCATACAATGCGCACCACCCCGTATGTTTTTCTCACTCCTATGAGTGAATGTAATGTAACACACACCCATACAATGCGCACCACCCCTTGATGTTTTTCTCACTCCTACTAGTGAATCTAATGTAACAAACACCCATACAATGCGCACCACCGCGTGATGTTTTTCTCACTCCTACTAGTGAATGTAATGTAACACACACCCATAAAATGCGCACCACCCCGTGATGTTTTTCTCACTCATACTACTGAATCAAATGTAACACACACCCATACAATGCGCACCACCCCGTGATGATTTTCTCACTCCTTCGAGTGAATCTCATGTAACACACACCCATACAATGCTCACCACCCCGTGATGTTTTTCTCACTGCTACTAGTGAATGTAATTTAACACACACCCATACAATGCGCACCACCCCGTGATGATTTTCTCACTCCTACTAGTGAATCTAATGTAACACACACCCATACAATGCGCACCACCCCGTGATGTTTTTCTGACTCCTACTAGTGAATGTAATGTAACACACACCCATACAATGCGCACCACCCCGTGATGTTTTTCTCACTCCTACGAGTGAATGTAATGTAACACACACCCATACAATGCGCACCACCCCGTATGTTTTTCTCACTCCTATGAGTGAATGTAATGTAACACACACCCATACAATGCGCACCACCCCTTGATGTTTTTCTCACTCCTACGAGTGAATGTAATGTAACACACACCCATACAATGCGCACCACGCCGTGATGTTTTTCTCACTCCTACTAGTGAATGTAATGTAACACACACCCATACAATGCGCACCACCCCGTGATGATTTTCTCACTCCTACTAGTGAATCTAATGTAACAAACACCCATACAATGCGCACCACCGCGTGATGTTTTTCTCACTCCTACTAGTGAATGTAATGTAACACACACCCATAAAATGCGCACCACCCCGTGATGTTTTTCTCACTCATACTACTGAATCAAATGTAACACACACCCATACAATGCGCACCACCCCGTGATGATTTTCTCACTCCTTCGAGTGAATCTCATGTAACACACACCCATACAATGCTCACCACCCCGTGATGTTTTTCTCACTGCTACTAGTGAATGTAATTTAACACACACCCATACAATGCGCACCACCCCGTGATGATTTTCTCACTCCTACTAGTGAATCTAATGTAACACACACCCATACAATGCGCACCACCCCGTGATGTTTTTCTGACTCCTACTAGTGAATGTAATGTAACACACACCCATAAAATGCGCACCACCCCGTGATGTTTTTCTCACTCATACTAGTGAATGTAATGTAACACACACCCATACAATGCGCACCACCCCGTGATGATTTTCTCACTCCTACTAGTGAATCAAATGTAACACACACCCATACCATGCGCACCACCCCGTGATGTTTTTCTCACTGCTACTAGTGAATGTAATGTAACACACCCATACAATGCGCACCACCCCGTGATGTTTTTCTCACTCCTACTAGTGAATGTAATGTAACACACACCCATACAATGCGCACCACCCCGTGATGTTTTTCTCACTCCTACTAGTGAATGTAATGTAACACACACCCATACAATGCGCACCACCCCGTGATGTTTTTCTCACTCCTACTAGTGAATCTAATGTAACAAACACCCATACAATGCGCACCACCCCGTGATGTTTTTCTCATTCCTACTAGTGAATGTAATGTAACACACACCCATACAATGCGCACCACCCCGTGATGTTTTTCACACTCCCACTAGTGAATGTAATGTAAAACACACCCATACAATGCGCACCACCCCGTGATGTTTTTCTCACTCCTACTAGTGAATGTAAGGTAACACACACCCATACAATGCGCACCACCCCGTGATGTTTTTCTCACTCCTACTAGTGAATCTAATGTAACACACACCCATACAATGCGCACCACCCCGTGATGTTTTTCTCACTCCTACTAGTGAATGTAATGTAACACACACCCATACAATGCGCACCACCCCGTGATGATTTTCTCACTCCTACTAGTGAATCTAATGTAACAAACACCCATACAATGCGCACCACCGCGTGATGTTTTTCTCACTCCTACTAGTGAATGTAATGTAACACACACCCATACAATGCGCACCACCCCGTGATGTTTTTCTCACTCATACTAGTGAATCTAATGTAACACACACCCATACAATGCGCACCACCCCGTGATGATTTTCTCACTCCTACGAGTGAATCTCATGTAACACACACCCATACAATGCGCACCACCCCGTGATGTTTTTCTCACTGCTACTAGTGAATGTAATTTAACACACACCCATACAATGCGCACCACCCCGTGATGATTTTCTCACTCCTACTAGTGAATCTAATGTAACACACACCCATACAATGCGCACCACCCTGTGATGTTTTTCTGACTCCTACTAGTGAATGTAATGTAACACACACCCATAAAATGCGCACCACCCAGTGATGTTTTTCTCACTCATACTAGTGAATCTAATGTAACACACACCCATACAATGCGCACCACCCCGTGATGATTTTCTCACTCCTACTAGGGAATCAAATGTAACACACACCCATACCATGCGCAGCACCCCGTGATGTTTTTCTCACTGCGACTAGTGAATGTAATGTAACACACCCATACAATGCGCACCACCCGGTGATGTTTTTCTCACTCCTACTAGTGAATCTAATGTAACACACACACATACAATGCGCACCACCCCGTGATGTTTTTCTCACTCCTACTAGTGAATGTAATGTAACACACACCCATACAATGCGCACCACCCCGTGATGTTTTTCTCACTCCTACTAGTGAATCTAATGTAACAAACACCCATACAATGCGCACCACCCCGTGATGATTTTTTCACTCCTACGTGTGAATGTAATGTAACACACACCCATACAATGTGCACCACCCCGTGATGTTTTTCTCACTCCTACGAGTGAATGTAATGTAACACACACCCATACAATGCGCACCACCCCGTGATGTTTTTCTCACTCCTACGAGTGAATCTAATGTAACACACACCCATACAATGCGCACCACCCCGTGATGTTTTTGTCACTCCTACTAGTGAATGTAACACACACCCATAAAATGCGCACTACCCCGTGATGTTTTTCTCACTCATACTAGTGAATGTAATGTAACACACACCCATACAATGCGCACCACCCCGTGATGTTTTTCTCACTCCTACTAGTGAATCTAATGTAACACACACCCATACAATGTGCACAACCCCGTGATGTTTTTCTCACTCCTACTAGTGAATGTAATGTAACACACACCAATACAATGCGCACCACCCCGTGATGTTTTTCTCACTCCTACGAGTGAATGTAATGTAACACACACCCATACAATGCGCACCACCCCTTGATGTTTTTCTCACTCCTATGAGTGAATGTAATGTAACACACACCCATACAATGCGCACCACCCCGTGATGTTTTTCTCACTCCTACTAGTGAATGTAATGTAACACACACCCATACAATGCGCACCACCCCGTGATGATTTTCTCACTCCTACTAGTGAATCTAATGTAACAAACACCCATACAATGCGCACCACCGCGTGATGTTTTTCTCACTCCTACTAGTGAATGTAATGTAACACACACCCATAAAATGCGCACCACCCCGTGATGTTTTTCTCACTCATACTAGTGAATCTAATGTAACACACACCCATACAATGCGCACCACCCCGTGATGATTTTCTCACTCCTTCGAGTGAATCTCATGTAACACACACCCATACAATGCGCACCACCCCGTGATGTTTTTCTCACTCCTACTAGTGAATCTAATGTAACACACACCCATACAATGCGCACCACCGCGTGATGTTTTTCTCACTCATACTAGTGAATGTAATGTAACACACACCCATACAATGCGCACCACCCCGTGATGTTTTTCTCACTCCTACTAGTGAATCTAATGTAACACACACCCATACAATGTGCACCACCCCGTGATGTTTTTCTCACTCCTACTAGTGAATGTAATGTAACACACACCCATACAATGCGCACCACCCCGTGATGTTTTTCTCACTCCTACGAGTGAATGTAATGTAACACACACCCATACAATGCGCACCACCCCGTGATGATTTTCTCACTCCTACTAGTGAATCTAATGTAACACACACCCATACAATGCGCACCACCCCATGATTTTTTTCTCACTGCTACTTGTGAATGTAATGTAACACACCCATACAATGCGCACCACCCCGTGATGTTTTTCTCACTCCTACTAGTGAATGTAATGTAACACACACCCATACAATGCGCACCAATCCGTGATGTTTTTCTCACTCCTACTAGTGAATGTAATGTAACACACACCCATACAATGCGCACCACCTCGTGATGTTTTTCTCACTCCTACTAGTGAATGTAAGGTAACACACACCCATACAATGCGCACCACCCCGTGATGTTTTTCTCACTCCTACTAGTGAATCTAATGTAACACACACCCATACAATGCGCACCACCCCGTGATGTTTTTCTCACTCCTACTAGTGAATGTAATGTAACGCACACCCATACAATGCGCACCACCCCGTGATGATTTTCTCACTCCTACTAGTGAATGTAATGTAACAAACACCCATACAATGCGCACCACCGCGTGATGTTTTTCTCACTCCTACTAGTGAATGTAATGTAACACACACCCATAAAATGCGCACCACCCCGTGATGTTTTTCTCACTCATACTAGTGAATCTAATGTAACACACACCCATACAATGCGCACCACCCCGTGATGATTTTCTCACTCCTACGAGTGAATCTCATGTAACACACACCCATACAATGCGCACCACCCCGTGATGTTTTTCTCACTGCTACTAGTGAATGTAATTTAACACACACCCATACAATGCGCACCACCCCGTGATGATTTTCTCACTCCTACTAGTGAATCTAATGTAACACACACCCATACAATGCGCACCACCCCGTGATGTTTTTCTGACTCCTACTAGTGAATGTAATGTAACACACACCCATAAAATGCGCACCACCACGTGATGTTTTTCTCACTCATACTAGTGAATCTAATGTAACACACACCCATACAATGCGCACCACCCCGTGATGATTTTCTCACTCCTACTAGTGAATCAAATGTAACACACACCCATACCATGCGCACCACCCCGTGATGTTTTTCTCACTGCTACTAGTGAATGTAATGTAACACACCCATACAATGCGCACCACCCCGTGATGTTTTTCTCACTCCTACTAGTGAATGTAATGTAACACACACCCATACAATGCGCACCACCCCGTGATGTTTTTCTCACTCCTACTAGTGAATGTAATGTAACACACACCCATACAATGCGCACCACCCCGTGATGTTTTTCTCACTCCTACTAGTGAATCTAATGTAACACACACCCATACAATGTGCACCACCCCGTGATGTTTTTCTCACTCCTACTAGTGAATGTAATGTAACACACACCCATACAATGCGCACCACCCTGTGATTTTTTTTTCACTCCTACGTGTGAATGTAATGTAACACACACCCATACAATGCGCACCACCCCGTGATGTTTTTCTCACTCCTACGAGTGAATGTAATGTAACACACACCCATACAATGCGCACCACCCCGTGATGTTTTTCTCACTCCTACGAGTGAATCTAATGTAACACACACCCATACAATGCGCACCACCCCGTGATGTTTTTCTCACTCCTACTAGTGAATGTAACACACACCCATAAAATGCGCACCACCCCGTGATGTTTTTCTCACTCATACTAGTGAATGTAATGTAACACACACCCATACAATGCGCACCACCCCGTGATGTTTTTCTCACTCCTACTAGTGAATCTAATGTAACACACACCCATACAATGTGCACCACCCCGTGATGTTTTTCTCACTCCTACTAGTGAATGTAATGTAACACACACCCATACAATGCGCACCACCCCGTGATGTTTTTCTCACTCCTACGAGTGAATGTAATGTAACACACACCCATACAATGCGCACCACCCCGTATGTTTTTCTCACTCCTATGAGTGAATGTAATGTAACACACACCCATACAATGCGCACCACCCCTTGATGTTTTTCTCACTCCTACGAGTGAATGTAATGTAACACACACCCATACAATGCGCACCACCCCGTGATGTTTTTCTCACTCCTACGAGTGAATGTAATGTAACACACACCCATACAATGCGCAACACCCCGTGATGATTTTCTCACTCCTACTAGTGAATCTAATGTAACACACACCCATACAATGCGCACCACCCCGTGATTTTTTTCTCACTGCTACTTGTGAATGTAATGTAACACACCCATACAATGCGCACCACCCCGTGATGTTTTTCTCACTCCTACTAGTGAATGTAATGTAACACACACCCATACAATGCGCACCACCCCGTGATGTTTTTCTCACTCCTACTAGTGAATGTAATGTAACACACACCCATACAATGCGCACCACCCCGTGATGTTTTTCTCACTCCTACGAGTGAATGTAATGTAACACACACCCATACAATGCGCACCACCCCTTGATGTTTTTCTCACTCCTATGAGTGAATGTAATGTAACACACACCCATACAATGCGCACCACCCCGTGATGTTTTTCTCACTCCTACTAGTGAATGTAATGTAACACACACCCATACAATGCGCACCACCCCGTGATGATTTTCTCACTCCTACTAGTGAATCTAATGTAACAAACACCCATACAATGCGCACCACCGCGTGATGTTTTTCTCACTCCTACTAGTGAATGTAATGTAACACACACCCATAAAATGCGCACCACCCCGTGATGTTTTTCTCACTCATACTAGTGAATCTAATGTAACACACACCCATACAATGCGCACCACCCCGTGATGATTTTCTCACTCCTTCGAGTGAATCTCATGTAACACACACCCATACAATGCGCACCACCCCGTGATGTTTTTCTCACTCCTACTAGTGAATCTAATGTAACACACACCCATACAATGCGCACCACCGCGTGATGTTTTTCTCATTCATACTAGTGAATGTAATGTAACACACACCCATACAATGCGCACCACCCCGTGATGTTTTTCTCACTCCTACTAGTGAATCTAATGTAACACACACCCATACAATGTGCACCACCCCGTGATGTTTTTCTCACTCCTACTAGTGAATGTAATGTAACACACACCCATACAATGCGCACCACCCCGTGATGTTTTTCTCACTCCTACGAGTGAATGTAATGTAACACACACCCATACAATGCGCACCACCCCGTGATGATTTTCTCACTCCTACTAGTGAATCTAATGTAACACACACCCATACAATGCGCACCACCCCGTGATTTTTTTCTCACTGCTACTTGTGAATGTAATGTAACACACCCATACAATGCGCACCACCCCGTGATGTTTTTCTCACTCCTACTAGTGAATGTAATGTAACACACACCCATACAATGCGCACCAATCCGTGATGTTTTTCTCACTCCTACTAGTGAATGTAATGTAACACACACCCATAAAATGCGCACCACCCCGTGATGTTTTTCTCACTCATACTAGTGAATCTAATGTAACACACACCCATACAATGCGCACCACCCCGTGATGATTTTCTCACTCCTACGAGTGAATCTCATGTAACACACACCCATACAATGCGCACCACCCCGTGATGTTTTTCTCACTGCTACTAGTGAATGTAATTTAACACACACCCATACAATGCGCACCACCCCGTGATGATTTTCTCACTCCTACTAGTGAATCTAATGTAACACACACCCATACAATGCGCACCACCCCGTGATGTTTTTCTGACTCCTACTAGTGAATGTAATGTAACACACACCCATAAAATGCGCACCACCACGTGATGTTTTTCTCACTCATACTAGTGAATCTAATGTAACACACACCCATACAATGCGCACCACCCCGTGATGATTTTCTCACTCCTACTAGTGAATCAAATGTAACACACACCCATACCATGCGCACCACCCCGTGATGTTTTTCTCACTGCTACTAGTGAATGTAATGTAACACACCCATACAATGCGCACCACCCCGTGATGTTTTTCTCACTCCTACTAGTGAATGTAATGTAACACACACCCATACAATGCGCACCACCCCGTGATGTTTTTCTCACTCCTACTAGTGAATGTAATGTAACACACACCCATACAATGCGCACCACCCCGTGATGTTTTTCTCACTCCTACTAGTGAATCTAATGTAACAAACACCCATACAATGCGCACCACCCAGTGATGATTTTTTCACTCCTACGTGTGAATGTAATGTAACACACACCCATACAATGCGCACCACCCCGTGATGTTTTTCTCACTCCTACGAGTGAATGTAATGTAACACACACCCATACAATGCGCACCACCCCGTGATGTTTTTCTCACTCCTACGAGTGAATCTAATGTAACACACACCCATACAATGCG